>NW_027463942.1:0-27500 GCF_050947455.1 Rhinoderma darwinii
ATATTATAGTGTGTAGTGTTATATTATAGTGTGTGGTGTTATATTATAGTGTGTGGTGTATATTATAGTGTGTGGTGTTATATTATAGTGTGTGGTGTTATATTATAGTGTGTGGTGTTATATTATAGTGTGTAGTGTTATATTATAGTGTGTAGTGTTATATTATAGTGTGTGGTGTTATATTATAGTGTGTGGTGTTATATTATAGTGTGTGGTGTTATATTATAGTGTGTGGTGTTATATTATAGTGTGTAGTGTTATATTATAGTGTGTAGTGTTATATTATAGTGTGTGGTGTTATATTATAGTGTGTGGTGTTATATTATAGTGTGTAGTGTTATATTATAGTGTGTGGTGTTATATTATAGTGTGTGGTGTTATATTATAGTGTGTAGTGTTATATTATAGTGTGTAGTGTTATATTATAGTGTGTAGTGTTATATTATAGTGTGTGGTGTTATATTATATAATGTGTGGTGTTATATTATAGTGTGTGGTGTTATATTATAGTGTGCGGTGTTATATTATAGTGTGCGTGATTTGTTATATTATAGTGTGTGGTGTTATATTATAGTGTGTGGTGGTTATATTATAGTGTGTGGTGTTATATTATAGTGTGTAGTGTTATATTATAGTGTGTGGTGTTATATTATAGTGTGTAGTGTTATATTATAGTGTGTAGTGTTATATTATAGTGTGTGGTGTTATATTATAGTGTGTGGTGTTATATTATAGTGTGTGGTGTTATATTATAGTGTGTGGTGTTATATTATAGTGTGTGGTGTTATATTATAGTGTGTGGTGTTATATTATAGTGTGTGGTGTTATATTATAGTGTGTGGTGTTATATTATAGTGTGTGGTGTTATATTATAGTGTGTGGTGTTATATTATAGTGTGTAGTGTTATATTATAGTGTGTAGTGTTATATTATAGTGTGTGGTGTTATATTATAGTGTGTGGTGTTATATTATAGTGTGTAGTGTTATATTATAGTGTGTGGTGTTATATTATAGTGTGTGGTGTTATATTATAGTGTGTGGTGTTATATTATAGTGTGTGGTGTTATATTATAGTGTGTAGTGTTATATTATAGTGTGTAGTGTTATATTATAGTGTGTGGTGTTATATTATAGTGTGTGGTGTTATATTATAGTGTGTAGTGTTATATTATAGTGTGTGGTGTTATATTATAG
The DNA here is from genome assembly GCF_050947455.1 of Rhinoderma darwinii. Taxonomy (NCBI): domain Eukaryota; kingdom Metazoa; phylum Chordata; class Amphibia; order Anura; family Rhinodermatidae; genus Rhinoderma; species Rhinoderma darwinii. The sequence continues at coordinate 1,196 of NW_027463942.1, forward strand.
TGTGTGGTGTTATATTATAGTGTGTGGTGTTATATTATAGTGTGTGGTGTTATATTATAGTGTGTGGTGTTATATTATAGTGTGTGGTGTTATATTATAGTGTGCGGTGTTATATTATAGTGTGTGGTGTTATATTATAGTGTGCGGTGTTATATTATAGTGTGTGGTGTTATATTATAGTGTGTGGTGTTATATTATAGTGTGTGGTGTTATATTAGTGTGTAGTGTTATATTATAGTGTGTAGTGTTATATTATAGTGTGTGGTGTTATATTATAGTGTGTGGTGTTATATTATAGTGTGTGGTGTTATATTATAGTGTGTGGTGTTATATTATAGTGTGTGGTGTTATATTATAGTGTGTGGTGTTATATTATAGTGTGTGGTGTTATATTATAGTGTGTGGTGTTATATTATAGTGTGTGGTGTTATATTATAGTGTGTGGTGTTATATTATAGTGTGTGGTGTTATATTATAGTGTGTGGTGTTATATTATAGTGTGTAGTGTTATATTATAGTGTGTAGTGTTATATTATAGTGTGTGGTGTTATATTATAGTGTGTGGTGTTATATTATAGTGTGTAGTGTTATATTATAGTGTGTGGTGTTATATTATAGTGTGTGGTGTTATATTATAGTGTGTGGTGTTATATTATAGTGTGTGGTGTTATATTATAGTGTGTGGTGTTATATTATATAATGTGTGGTGTTATATTATAGTGTGTGGTGTTATATTATAGTGTGCGGTGTTATATTATAGTGTGTGGTGTTATATTATAGTGTGTGGTGTTATATTATAGTGTGTGGTGTTATATTATAGTGTGTGGTGTTATATTATAGTGTGTAGTGTTATATTATAGTGTGTGGTGTTATATTATAGTGTGTGGTGTTATATTATAGTGTGTGGTGTTATATTATAGTGTGTAGTGTTATATTATAGTGTGTAGTGTTATATTATAGTGTGTGGTGTTATATTATATAATGTGTGGTGTTATATTATAGTGTGTGGTGTTATATTATAGTGTGTGGTGTTATATTATAGTGTGCGGTGTTATATTATAGTGTGTGGTGTTATATTATATTATAGTGTGTAGTGTTATATTATAGTGTGTAGTGTTATATTATAGTGTGTGGTGTTATATTATAGTGTGTGGTGTTATATTATAGTGTGTGGTGTTATATTATAGTGTGTGGTGTTATATTATAGTGTGTGGTGTTATATTATAGTGTGTGGTGTTATATTATAGTGTGTGGTGTTATATTATAGTGTGTAGTGTTATATTATAGTGTGTAGTGTTATATTATAGTGTGTGGTGTTATATTATAGTGTGTGGTGTTATATTATAGTGTGTGGTGTTATATTATAGTGTGTGGTGTTATATTATAGTGTGTGGTGTTATATTATAGTGTGTAGTGTTATATTATAGTGTGTAGTGTTATATTATAGTGTGTAGTGTTATATTATAGTGTGTGGTGTTATATTATATAATGTGTGGTGTTATATTATAGTGTGTAGTGTTATATTATAGTGTGTGGTGTTATATTATATTATAGTGTGTGGTGTTATATTATAGTGTGTGGTGTTATATTATAGTGTGTGGTGTTATATTATAGTGTGTAGTGTTATATTATAGTGTGTAGTGTTATATTATAGTGTGTGGTGTTATATTATAGTGTGTGGTGTTATATTATAGTGTGTGGTGTTATATTATAGTGTGTGGTGTTATATTATAGTGTGTAGTGTTATATTATAGTGTGTAGTGTTATATTATAGTGTGTGGTGTTATATTATAGTGTGTGGTGTTATATTATAGTGTGTGGTGTTATATTATAGTGTGTGGTGTTATATTATAGTGTGTGGTGTTATATTATAGTGTGTGGTGTTATATTATAGTGTGTAGTGTTATATTATAGTGTGTAGTGTTATATTATAGTGTGTGGTGTTATATTATAGTGTGCGGTGTTATATTATAGTGTGCGGTGTTATATTATAGTGTGTGGTGTTATATTATAGTGTGTGGTGTTATATTATAGTGTGTGGTGTTATATTATAGTGTGTGGTGTTATATTATAGTGTGTGGTGTTATATTATAGTGTGTGGTGTTATATTATAGTGTGTGGTGTTATTATAGTGTGCGGTGTTTATTATAGTGTGTGGTGTTATATTATAGTGTGTGGTGTTATATTATAGTGTGTAGTGTTATATTATAGTGTGTGGTGTTATATTATAGTGTGTGGTGTTATATTATAGTGTGTGGTGTTATATTATAGTGTGTAGTGTTATATTATAGTGTGTGGTGTTATATTATAGTGTGTGGTGTTATATTATAGTGTGTGGTGTTATATTATAGCGTGCGGTGTTATATTATAGCGTGCGGTGTTATATTATAGCGTGCGGTGTTATATTATAGTGTGTGGTGTTATATTATAGTGTGTGGTGTTATATTATAGTGTGCGGTGTTATATTATAGTGTGTGGTGTTATATTATAGTGTGTAGTGTTATATTATAGTGTGTGGTGTTATATTATAGTGTGTGGTGTTATATTATAGTGTGTAGTGTTATATTATAGTGTGTAGTGTTATATTATAGTGTGCGGTGTTATATTATAGTGTGTGGTGTTATATTATAGTGTGTAGTGTTATATTATAGTGTGTGGTGTTATATTATAGTGTGTGGTGTTATATTATAGTGTGTGGTGTTATATTATAGTGTGTGGTGTTATATTATAGTGTGTGGTGTTATATTATAGTGTGTGGTGTTATATTATAGTGTGTGGTGTTATATTATAGTGTGTGGTGTTATATTATAGTGTGTAGTGTTATATTATAGTGTGTAGTGTTATATTATAGTGTGTAGTGTTATATTATAGTGTGTGGTGTTATATTATAGTGTGTGGTGTTATATTATAGTGTGTGGTGTTATATTATAGTGTGTGGTGTTATATTATAGTGTGTGGTGTTATATTATAGTGTGTGGTGTTATATTATAGTGTGTAGTGTTATATTATAGTGTGTAGTGTTATATTATAGTGTGTGGTGTTATATTATAGTGTGTAGTGTTATATTATAGTGTGTGGTGTTATATTATAGTGTGTGGTGTTATATTATAGTGTGTGGTGTTATATTATATTATAGTGTGTAGTGTTATATTATAGTGTGTGGTGTTATATTATAGTGTGTGGTGTTATATTATAGTGTGTGGTGTTATATTATAGCGTGCGGTGTTATATTATAGTGTGTGGTGTTATATTATAGTGTGTGGTGTTATATTATAGTGTGTAGTGTTATATTATAGTGTGTAGTGTTATATTATAGTGTGTAGTGTTATATTATAGTGTGTAGTGTTATATTATAGTGTGTGGTGTTATATTATAGTGTGTGGTGTTATATTATAGTGTGTGGTGTTATATTATAGCGTGTGGTGTTATATTATAGTGTGTGGTGTTATATTATAGCGTGTGGTGTTATATTATAGTGTGTGGTGTTATATTATAGTGTGTGGTGTTATATTATAGTGTGTAGTGTTATATTATAGTGTGTAGTGTTATATTATAGTGTGTAGTGTTATATTATAGTGTGTAGTGTTATATTATAGTGTGTAGTGTTATATTATAGTGTGTAGTGTTATATTATAGTGTGTGGTGTTATATTATAGTGTGTGGTGTTATATTATAGTGTGTGGTGTTATATTATAGCGTGTGGTGTTATATTATATTATAGTGTGTAGTGTTATATTATAGTGTGTAGTGTTATATTATAGTGTGTGGTGTTATATTATAGTGTGTGGTGTTATATTATAGTTTGTGGTGTTATATTATAGTGTGTGGTGTTATATTATAGTGTGTGGTGTTATATTATAGTGTGTGGTGTTATATTATAGTGTGTGGTGTTATATTATAGTTTGTGGTGTTATATTATAGTGTGTGGTGTTATATTATAGTGTGTGGTGTTATATTATAGTGTGTGGTGTTATATTATAGTGTGTGGTGTTATATTATAGTGTGTAGTGTTATATTATAGTGTGTAGTGTTATATTATAGTGTGTAGTGTTATATTATAGTGTGTGGTGTTATATTATAGTGTGTGGTGTTATATTATAGTGTGTGGTGTTATATTATAGTGTGTGGTGTTATATTATAGTGTGTGGTGTTATATTATAGTGTGTGGTGTTATATTATAGTGTGTAGTGTTATATTATAGTGTGTAGTGTTATATTATAGTGTGTGGTGTTATATTATAGTGTGTAGTGTTATATTATAGTGTGTGGTGTTATATTATAGTGTGTGGTGTTATATTATAGTGTGTGGTGTTATATTATATTATAGTGTGTAGTGTTATATTATAGTGTGTGGTGTTATATTATAGTGTGTGGTGTTATATTATAGTGTGTGGTGTTATATTATAGCGTGCGGTGTTATATTATAGTGTGTGGTGTTATATTATAGTGTGTGGTGTTATATTATAGTGTGTAGTGTTATATTATAGTGTGTAGTGTTATATTATAGTGTGTAGTGTTATATTATAGTGTGTAGTGTTATATTATAGTGTGTGGTGTTATATTATAGTGTGTGGTGTTATATTATAGTGTGTGGTGTTATATTATAGCGTGTGGTGTTATATTATAGTGTGTGGTGTTATATTATAGCGTGTGGTGTTATATTATAGTGTGTGGTGTTATATTATAGTGTGTGGTGTTATATTATAGTGTGTAGTGTTATATTATAGTGTGTAGTGTTATATTATAGTGTGTAGTGTTATATTATAGTGTGTAGTGTTATATTATAGTGTGTAGTGTTATATTATAGTGTGTAGTGTTATATTATAGTGTGTGGTGTTATATTATAGTGTGTGGTGTTATATTATAGTGTGTGGTGTTATATTATAGCGTGTGGTGTTATATTATATTATAGTGTGTAGTGTTATATTATAGTGTGTAGTGTTATATTATAGTGTGTGGTGTTATATTATAGTGTGTGGTGTTATATTATAGTTTGTGGTGTTATATTATAGTGTGTGGTGTTATATTATATAATGTGTGGTGTTATATTATAGTGTGTAGTGTTATATTATAGTGTGTAGTGTTATATTATAGTGTGTGGTGTTATATTATAGTGTGTGGTGTTATATTATAGTGTGTGGTGTTATATTATAGTGTGTGGTGTTATATTATAGTGTGTGGTGTTATATTATAGTGTGTGGTGTTATATTATAGTGTGTGGTGTTATATTATATAATGTGTGGTGTTATATTATAATGTGTGGTGTTATATTATAGTGTGTGGTGTTATATTATAGTGTGTGGTGTTATATTATAGTGTGTGGTGTTATATTATAGTTTGTGGTGTTATATTATAGTGTGTGGTGTTATATTATAGTGTGTGGTGTTATATATAGTGTGTAGTGTTATATTATAGTGTGTGGTGTTATATTATAGTGTGTGGTGTTATATTATAGTGTGTGGTGTTATATTATAGTGTGTGGTGTTATATTATAGTGTGTGGTGTTATATTATAGTGCGTGGTGTTATATTATAGTGTGTGGTGTTATATTATAGTGTGTAGTGTTATATTATAGTGTGCGGTGTTATATTATAGTGTGTGGTGTTATATTATAGTGTGTGGTGTTATATTATAGTGTGTAGTGTTATATTATAGTGTGTGGTGTTATATTATAGTGTGTGGTGTTATATTATAGTGTGTGGTGTTATATTATAGTGTGTGGTGTTATATTATAGTGTGTGGTGTTATATTATAGTGTGTGGTGTTATATTATAGTGTGCGGTGTTATAATATAGTGTGTGGTGTTATATTATAGTGTGTGGTGTTATATTATAGTTTGTGGTGTTATATTATAGTGTGTGGTGTTATATTATAGTTTGTGGTGTTATATTATAGTGTGTGGTGTTATATTATAGTGTGTGGTGTTATATTATAGTGTGTAGTGTTATATTATAGTGTGTGGTGTTATATTATAGTGTGTGGTGTTATATTATAGTGTGTGGTGTTATATTATAGTGTGTGGTGTTATATTATAGTGTGTAGTGTTATAATATAGTGTGTGGTGTTATATTATAGTGTGTGGTGTTATATTATAGTGTGTGGTGTTATATTATAGTGTGTGGTGTTATATTATAGTGTGTGGTGTTATATTATAGTGTGTGGTGTTATATTATAGTGTGTAGTGTTATATTATAGTGTGTGGTGTTATATTATAGTGTGTGGTGTTATATTATAGTGTGTAGTGTTATATATAGTGTGTGGTGTTATATTATAGTGTGTGGTGTTATATTATAGTGTGTGGTGTTATATTATAGTGTGTGGTGTTATATTATAGTGTGTAGTGTTATATTATAGTGTGTAGTGTTATAATATAGTGTGTAGTGTTATATTATAGTGTGTGGTGTTATATTATAGTGTGTGGTGTTATATTATAGTGTGTGGTGTTATATTATAGTGTGTGGTGTTATATTATAGTGTGTGGTGTTATATTATAGTGTGTGGTGTTATATTATAGTGTGTGGTGTTATATTATAGTGTGTGGTGTTATATTATAGTGTGTGGTGTTATATTATAGTGTGTGTGTTATATTATAGTGTGTGGTGTTATATTATAGTGTGTGGTGTTATATTATAGTGTGTGTGTTATATTATAGTGTGTGGTGTTATATTATAGTGTGTGGTGTTATATTACTAGTGTGTGGTGTTATATTATAGTGTGTGGTGTTATATTATAGTGTGTGGTGTTATATTATAGTGTGTGGTGTTATAATATAGTGTGTGGTGTTATATTATAGTGTGTGGTGTTATATTATAGTGTGTGGTGTTATATTATAGTGTGTGGTGTTATATTATAGTGTGTAGTGTTATTATTATAGTGTGTGGTGTTATATTATAGTGTGTGGTGTTATATTATAGTGTGTGGTGTTATATTATAGTGTGTGGTGTTATATTATAGTGTGTGGTGTTATATTATATTATAGTGTGTAGTGTTATATTATAGTGTGTAGTGTTATATTATAGTGTGTGGTGTATATATATAGTGTGTGGTGTTATATTATAGTGTGTGGTGTTATATTATAGTGTGTGGTGTTATATTATAGTGTGTAGTGTTATATATAGTTTGTGGTGTTATATTATAGTGTGTGGTGTTATATTATAGCGTGTAGTGTTATATTATAGTGTGTGGTGTTATATTATAGTGTGTAGTGTTATATTATAGTGTGTGGTGTTATATATATAATGTGTGGTGTTATATTATAGTGTGTAGTGTTATATTAGTGTGTGGTGTTATATTATAGTGTGTGGTGTTATATTATAGCGTGTAGTGTTATATTATAGTGTGTGGTGTTATATTATAGTGTGTAGTGTTATATTATAGTGTGTGTGTTATATTATATAATGTGTGGTGTTATATTATAGTGTGTAGTGTTATATTATAGTGTGTGGTGTTATAATATAGTGTGTGGTGTTATATTATAGTGTGTGGTGTTATATTATAGTGTGTAGTGTTATATTATAGTGTGTAGTGTTATATTATAGTTTGTGGTGTTATATTATAGTGTGTGGTGTTATATTATAGCGTGTAGTGTTATATTATAGTGTGTGGTGTTATATATAGTGTGTAGTGTTATATTATAGCGTGTGGTGTTATATTATATTATAGTGTGTAGTGTTATATTATATTATAGTGTGTAGTGTTATATTATAGTGTGTGGTGTTATATTATAGTGTGTGGTGTTATATTATAGTGTGTAGTGTTATATTATAGTGTGTAGTGTTATATTATAGTTTGTGGTGTTATATTATAGTGTGTGGTGTTATATTATAGCGTGTAGTGTTATATTATAGTGTGTGGTGTTATATTATAGTGTGTAGTGTTATATTATAGCGTGTGGTGTTATATTATATTATAGTGTGTAGTGTTATATTATATTATAGTGTGTAGTGTTATATTATAGTGTGTGGTGTTATATTATATTATAGTGTGTAGTGTTATATTATAGCGTGTGGTGTTATATTATATTATAGTGTGTGGTGTTATATTATATTATAGTGTGTAGTGTTATATTATAGTGTGTGGTGTTATATTATATTATAGTGTGTGGTGTTATATTATATTATAGTGTGTAGTGTTATATTATAGTGTGTGGTGTTATAATATATTATAGTGTGTAGTGTTATATTATAGTGTGTGGTGTTATATTATAGTGTGTGGTGTTATATTATAGTGTGTAGTGTTATATTATAGTGTGTGGTGTTATATTATAGTGTGTAGTGTTATATTATAGTGTGTAGTGTTATATATAGTGTGTGGTGTTATATTATAGTGTGTAGTGTTATATTATAGTGTGTGGTGTTATATTATAGTGTGTAGTGTTATATTATAGTGTGTGGTGTTATATTATAGTGTGTGGTGTTATATTATAGTGTGTAGTGTTATATTATAGTGTGTGGTGTTATATTATAGTGTGTGGTGTTATATTATAGTGTGTGGTGTTATATTATAGTGTGTGGTGTTATATTATAGTGTGTGGTGTTATATTATAGTGTGTGGTGTTATATTATAGTGTGTAGTGTTATATTATAGTGTGTGGTGTTATATTATAGTGTGTGGTGTTATATTATAGTGTGTGGTGTTATATTATAGTGTGTAGTGTTATATTATAGTGTGTGGTGTTATATTATAGTGTGTGGTGTTATATTATAGTGTGTGGTGTTATATTATAGTGTGTGGTGTTATATTATAGTGTGTAGTGTATATTATAGTGTGTAGTGTTATATTATAGTGTGTGGTGTTATATTATAGTGTGTGGTGTTATATTATAGTGTGTAGTGTTATATTATAGTGTGTGGTGTTATATTATAGTGTGTGGTGTTATATTATAGTGTGTGGTGTTATAGTGTGTAGTGTTATATTATAGTGTGTGGTGTTATATAATAGTGTGTGGTGTTATATTATAGTGTGTGTGTTATATTATAGTGTGTGGTGTTATATTATAGTGTGTAGTGTTATATTATAGTGTGTAGTGTTATATTATAGTGTGTGGTGTTATATTATAGTGTGTGGTGTTATATTATAGTGTGTAGTGTTATATTATAGTGTGTGGTGTTATATTATAGTGTGTGGTGTTATATATAGTGTGTGGTGTTATATTATAGTGTGTGTGTTATATTATAGTGTGTGGTGTTATATTATAGTGTGTGGTGTTATATTATAGCGTGCGGTGTTATATTATAGTGTGTGGTGTTATATATAGTGTGTGGTGTTATATTATAGTGTGTGGTGTTATATTATAGTGTGTGGTGTTATATTATAGTGTGTGGTGTTATATTATAGTGTGTGGTGTTATATTATAGTGTGTGGTGTTATATTATAGTGTGTGGTGTTATATTATAGTGTGTGGTGTTATATTATAGTGTGTGGTGTTATATTATAGTGTGTGGTGTTATATTATAGTGTGTGGTGTTATATTATAGTGTGTGGTGTTATATTATAGTGTGTAGTGTTATATTATAGTGTGTGGTGTTATATTATAGTGTGTGGTGTTATATTATAGTGTGTGGTGTTATATTATAGTGTGTGGTGTTATATAATGTGTGGTGTTATATTATAGTGTGTGGTGTTATATTATAGTGTGTGGTGTTATATTATAGTGTGTGGTGTTATATTATAGTGTGTGGTGTTATATTATAGTGTGTGGTGTTATATTATATAATGTGTGGTGTTATATTATAGTGTGTGGTGTTATATTATAGTGTGTGGTGTTATATTATAGTGTGCGGTGTTATATTATAGTGTGTGGTGTTATATTATAGTGTGTGGTGTTATATTATAGTGTGTGGTGTTATATTATAGTGTGTAGTGTTATATTATAGTGTGTGGTGTTATATTATAGTGTGTGGTGTTATATTATAGTGTGTGGTGTTATATTATAGTGTGTAGTGTTATATTATAGTGTGTAGTGTTATATTATAGTGTGTGGTGTTATATTATAGTGTGTAGTGTTATATTATAGTGTGTGGTGTTATATTATAGTGTGTAGTGTTATATTATAGTGTGTAGTGTTATATTATAGTGTGTAGTGTTATATTATAGTGTGTGGTGTTATATTATAGTGTGTGGTGTTATATTATAGTGTGTAGTGTTATATTATAGTGTGTGGTGTTATATTATAGTGTGTGGTGTTATATTATAGTGTGTAGTGTTATATTATAGTGTGTGGTGTTATATTATAGTGTGTAGTGTTATATTATAGTGTGTAGTGTTATATTATAGTGTGTAGTGTTATATTATAGTGTGTGGTGTTATATTATAGTGTGTGGTGACCGTCGGCGCCACTAACCGGATAATAACGACGGCCGCTCACGTGATATCTGCAGGTTCGGATTCCGCCGGAGGAAGAAATGTAAACGCTGACGGTTCTGCAACTTTTAGAACAAAATGTGTTTTTGCCGAGCGCTGCGTTACCATGGCAACCACGAGTCCCCGGTAGAACACAAAACCTCCATCATGTCACTCAACCTGAGCTATTCACTCGCTGCAGTCAGCCCTGGGCCGAGCTCCGTCACCTACACATGAGTTCAGGCGTTGTGTGTCAGTCCGTCAGAATCAATCGCATTGTCCTCGCGTTTCGCTGTCCGTATTGCGGATATTATACCCGGAGGCCGCAGTTCTATTACACCGGACTCCCAGCATCCGAGGGGTCTGCCCGGTAGAGCCTCAGGCGGGTGTCATTTACAGATTCACAGGTCACAACGAGCGCGAACATTGACCTGCTGAGTTTTTCTGTCACATTTGCCGCATCTTTTGTATACTTCGGTCTTGTTCACACAGTGCAGATTTTCTGCAGATTTTACATGTATTTTTTAAGCCAAAACCAGGAACAGAACCTAAACAGAGACATATATACATGAAGGCCTTGTACGGCTGCTCTCCTGGATCACATTCTGGTTTTGTGCTTTAAAAATACATAGAAAATCTGCAGCAAATCTGCACTGTGTGAACGCGGCCTAAGGCTCTGTTCACATCAGTGTTAGTCTCCGTTCTGTCCGGTTTCTGTTGCTTTTTAATGGAAAGAACGGCATAATCTGCAGCGCTGCTTTACCGGATCCCATTACAAGTCAGCGGGATCCACCGGCATTTATTACAAAACTGATGTGAGAAAACAGCGACGACCAGTGATTGCGCACTTTACATTGACACGTCATAGGTTCGGATAGGACAAGGATGCCTCATGCGTCCCAACGTGGAGATTATAACATCAAAATACAATAAGAATATAAAGGTAAGAAAAATCTAAGAGAAAAAAGATATCATTTAAAATAAAATAAAAATATAAATACGAGTGTGACGGGATTAACCATTAAAATATCATAAGGCTCCTCGTCCTATCCGAATCTGTTACATGTGTCAATGAAAAGTGCGCAATCACCAGAGACACAAGTGTAACATTATCATAAACTGCTAGAAAGTGACACAAACCTCATATCAAAGGTTCTAACCAATAAATCCCATTGTATCCACGCAGTGAAATATACACATTACCCCGGAGAAAACCACGTGTGTGTATATATATATATATATTATATAACAGGGAATAAGGTGATGTGTTATGTGAGGTATATTTTGTTACGTTTTGTGTATTATCATGTGTTGTATAGTAGTTGTGTGTTTTTTATATACACGATCATCCATAACATTGTAACCACCTGCATAATATTATATAGTCTCCCTCGTACAGCTCTGACCCATCGTCATGGACTCCACAATACGTGTGGTCCCTGCTATAAGACGTGTGAAGGTTCCTGTGGTCCCTGCTATAAGACGTGTGAAGGTTCCTGTGGTCCCTGCTATAAGACGTGTGAAGGTTCCTGTGGTCCCTGCTATAAGACGTGTGAAGGTTCCTGTGGTCCCTGCTATAAGACGTGTGAAGGTTCCTGTGGTCCCTGCTATAAGACGTGTGAAGGTTCCTGTGGTCCCTGCTATAAGACGTGTGAAGGTTCCTGTGGTCCCTGCTATAAGACGTTTGAAGGTTCCTGTGGTCCCTGCTATAAGACGTGTGAAGGTTCCTGTGGTCCCTGCTATAAGACGTGTGAAGGTTCCTGTGGTCCCTGCTATAAGACGTGTGAAGGTTCCTGTGGTCCCTGCTATAAGACGTGTGAAGGTTCCTGTGGTCCCTGCTATAAGACGTGTGAAGGTTCCTGTGGTCCCTGCTATAAGACGTGTGAAGGTTCCTGTGGTCCCTGCTATAAGACGTGTGAAGGTTCCTGTGGTCCCTGCTATAAGACGTGTGAAGGTTCCTGTGGTCCCTGCTATAAGACGTGTGAAGGTTCCTGTGGTCCCTGCTATAAGACGTGTGAAGGTTCCTGTGGTCCCTGCTATAAGACGTGTGAAGGTTCCTGTGGTCCCTGCTATAAGACGTTTGAAGGTTCCTGTGGTCCCTGCTATAAGACGTGTGAAGGTTCCTGTGGTCCCTGCTATAAGACGTGTGAAGGTTCCTGTGGTCCCTGCTATAAGACGTGTGAAGGTTCCTGTGGTCCCTGCTATAAGACGTGTGAAGGTTCCTGTGGTCCCTGCTATAAGACGTGTGAAGGTTCCTGTGGTCCCTGCTATAAGACGTGTGAAGGTTCCTGTGGTCCCTGCTATAAGGGCAGGACCAGACGTGGCGGAATTGCAGTGGAATTCTCCAGCGGCCGTTTTTTACTTTTGTTTCAATACATTTTCTGGCAAGTTAGTTCAGACCTTGCCGAAAACTCCGCTGCGGACCACAGGCTGCGGTGCAGAATTTTCCCTCCCAGCATGCACTGTCTGGTGCGGAGAAGAAGCGGAATTTCACTGCAGATTTCAGCCCTTGCAATGCAAAAACTGAAATCTGTGGCAAGTCCGCTGTGATATCTGCAATGTCTGAATTAGGGCACGTTCAGACGTGGCAGAGTTTTTTCCGCTGCAAATGTTGGTGCAGATTTGGGGCAATTACATAACGAATCTGCAGCAATATTTGCATATTTGACAGGTAATTCAGACGTTGCAGAAAACACAGCGGATGCGCCACAGATTTCAGATTTTGCATTGTAAAAGCTGAAATCTGCAGTGAAATTCCGCTTCTTCTCCGCAACAGTCAGTGCATGCTGGGAGGGGAAATTCTGCACCGCAGCCTGTGGTCCGCAGCGGAGTTTTCCACAACGTCTGAAATATATTGAAACAAATGTAAAAAACGGCCGCTGGAGAATTCCACTGCAATTCCGCCACGTCTGAAATTGCCCTTACCTGTAAAATATGCAAATGTTGGTGAAGATTTGTAGCGTAATTGCCCAAAATCTGCACCAACATTTGCAGCCGAAAAACTCTGCCACGTCTGAACATGGCCTAAGACGTCTGAAGGTTCCTGTGGTCTCCAGTACAAGACGTGTGAAGGTTCCTGTGGTTTCCGGTACAAGACGTGTGAAGGTTCTTGTGGTCTCTGGTACAAGACTTGTGAAGGTTTCTGTTGTCTCTGGTACAAGACGTCTGTAGGTTCCCGTGGTCTCTGGTACAACATGTCTGAGGGTTCCCGTGGTCTCTGGTACAAGACGTCTGAGGGTTCCCGTGCTCTCTGGTACAAGACGTCTGGAGGTTCCTATGGTCTCTGGTACAAGATGTCTGAAGGTTCCTATGGTCTCTGGTACAAGACGTGTGAAGGTTCCTGTGGTTTCCGGTACAAGACGTGTGAAGGTTTCTGTGGTTTCCGGTACAAGACGTCTGGAGGTTCCCGTGGTCTCTGGTACAAGACGTCTGGAGGTTCTTGTGGTCTCTGGTACAAGACGTCTGAAGGTTCCTATGGTCTCTGGTACAAGACGTGTGAAGGTTCCTGTGGTTTCCGGTACAAGACGTGTGAAGATTCTTGTGGTCTCTGGTACAAGACATGTGAATATTCCTGTGGTCTCTGGTACAAGACGTGTGAAGGTTCCTGTGGTCTCTAGTACAAGACATGTGAATATTCCTGTGGTCTCTGGTACAAGACGTGTGAGGGTTCCCGTGGTCTCTGGTACAAGACGTCTGAGGGTTACCGTGGTCTCTGGTACAAGACATCTGGAGGTTTTTGTGGTCTCTGCTACAAGACGTGTGAAGGTTCCTGTAGTTTCTGGTACAAGATTGTGGAGGTTCCTCTGGTCTCTGGTACAAGACATCTGAAGGTTCCTGTGGTCTCTGGTACAAGAACGTCTATAGGTTCCTATGGTCTCTGGTACAAGACGTGTGAAGGTTCCTGTAGTTTCTGGTACAAGATGTTTGAAGGTTCCTGTGGTCTCTGGTACAAAACATCTGAAGGTTCCTGTGGTCTCTGGTAAAAGACGTCTGAAGTTTCCTGTGGTCTCTGGTACAAGATTGTGAAGGTTCCTGTGGTCTCTGGTACAAGACGTCTGAGGGTTCCCGTGGTCTCTGATACAAGACGTCTGAAGGTTCCTGTGGTCTCTGGTACAAGACGTCTGGAGGTTCTTGTGGTCTCTGGTACAAGACGTGTGAAGGTTCCTGTGGTCTCTGGTTCAAGATGTCTGAAGGTTCCTGTGGTCTCTGGTATAAGATTGTGAAGGTTCCTGTGGTCTCTGGTACAAGACATCTGAAGGTTCCTGTGGTCTCTGGTACAAGACGTCTGTAGGTTCCTGTGGTCTCTGGTACAAGACGTGTGAAGGTTCATGTGGTCTCTGGTACAAGATGTTTGAAGGTTCCTGTGGTCTCTGGTCCAAAATGTCTGAAGGTTCCTGTGGTCTCTGGTACAAGACCTCTGAAGTTTCCTGTGGTCTCTGGTACAAGACGTCTGTGGGTTCCCGTGGTCTCTGATACAAGACGTCTGAAGGTTCCTGTGGTCTCTGGTACAAGACGTCTGCAAGTTCCTGTGGTCTCTGGTTCAAGATGTCTGAAGGTTCCTGTGGTCTCTGGTATAAGACGTGTGAAGGTTCCTGTGGTCTCTGGTACAAAAGGTCTGAAGGTTCCTGTGATTTCTGGTACATGACGTCTGAAGGTTCCTATGGTCTCTGGTACAAGACATCTGAAGGTTCCTATGGTCTCTGGTACAAGACATCTGAAGGTTCCTGTGGTCTCTGGTACAAGACGGGTGAAAGTTCCTGTGGTCTCTGGTACAAGATGTTTGAAGATTCCTGTGGTCTCTGGTACAAGACCTCCGAAGTTTCCTGTGGTCTCTGGTACAAGACGTTTGAAGGTTCCTGTGGTCTCTTGTACAAAAGGTCTGAAGGTTCCTGTGGTCTCTGGTACAAGATTGTGAAGGTTCCTGTGATCTCTGGTAAAAGACATCTGAAGGTTCCTGTGGTCTCTGGTACAAGACGTCTATAGGTTCCTGTGGTCTCTGGTACAAGACGTGTGAAGGTTCATTTGGTCTCTGGTACAAAATGTCTGAAGGTTCCTGTGGTCTCTGGTACAAGACCTCTGAAGTTTCCTGTGGTCTCTGGTACAAGATTGTGAAGGTTCCTGTGGTCTCTGGTACAAGACGTCTGAGGGTTCCCGTGGTCTCTGATACAAGACGTCTGAAGGTTCCTGTGGTCTCTGGTACAAGACGTCTGAAGGTTCTTGTGGTCTCTGGTACAAGACGTGTGAAGGTTCCTGTGGTCTCTGGTTCAAGATGTCTGAAGGTTCCTGTGGTCTCTGGTATAAGACGTGTGAAGGTTCCTGTGGTCTCTGGTACAAAAGGTCTGAAGGTTCCTGTGGTCTCTGGTATAAGATTGTGAAGGTTCCTGTGGTCTCTGGTACAAGACGTCTGTAGGTTCCTGTGGTCTCTGGTACAAGAGGTGTGAAGGTTCCTGTGGTCTCTGGTACAAGAACGTCTATAGGTTCCTATGGTCTCTGGTACAAGACGTGTGAAGGTTCCTGTAGTTTCTGGTACAAGATGTTTGAAGGTTCCTGTGGTCTCTGGTACAAAACATCTGAAGGTTCCTGTGGTCTCTGGTAAAAGACGTCTGAAGTTTCCTGTGGTCTCTGGTACAAGATTGTGAAGGTTCCTGTGGTCTCTGGTACAAGACGTCTGAGGGTTCCCGTGGTCTCTGATACAAGACGTCTGAAGGTTCCTGTGGTCTCTGGTACAAGACGTCTGGAGGTTCTTGTGGTCTCTGGTACAAGACGTGTGAAGGTTCCTGTGGTCTCTGTTTCAAGATGTCTGAAGGTTCCTGTGGTCTCTGGTATAAGACGTGTGAAGGTTCCTGTGGTCTCTGGTACAAAAGGTCTGAAGGTTCCTGTGGTCTCTGGTATAAGATTGTGAAGGTTCCTGTGGTCTCTGGTACAAGACATCTGAAGGTTCCTGTGGTCTCTGGTACAAGACGTCTGTAGGTTCCTGTGGTCTCTGGTACAAGACGTGTGAAGGTTCATGTGGTCTCTGGTACAAGATGTTTGAAGGTTCCTGTGGTCTCTGGTACAAAATGTCTGAAGGTTCCTGTGGTCTCTGGTACAAGACCTCTGAAGTTTCCTGTGGTCTCTGGTACAAGACGTCTGTGGGTTCCCGTGGTCTCTGATACAAGACGTCTGAAGGTTCCTGTGGTCTCTGGTACAAGACGTCTGCAAGTTCCTGTGGTCTCTGGTTCAAGATGTCTGAAGGTTCCTGTGGTCTCTGGTATAAGACGTGTGAAGGTTCCTGTGGTCTCTGGTACAAAAGGTCTGAAGGTTCCTGTGATTTCTGGTACATGACGTCTGAAGGTTCCTATGGTCTCTGGTACAAGACATCTGAAGGTTCCTATGGTCTCTGGTACAAGACATCTGAAGGTTCCTGTGGTCTCTGGTACAAGACGGGTGAAAGTTCCTGTGGTCTCTGGTACAAGATGTTTGAAGATTCCTGTGGTCTCTGGTACAAGACCTCCGAAGTTTCCTGTTGTCTCTGGTACAAGACGTGTGAAGGTTCCTGTGGTCTCTTGTACAAAAGGACTGAAGGTTCCTGTGGTCTCTGGTACAAGATTGTGAAGGTTCCTGTGGTCTCTGGTACAAGACATCTGAAGGTTCCTGTGGTCTCTGGTACAAGACGTGTGAAGGTTCATTTGGTCTCTGGTACAAGATGTTTGAAGGTTCCTGTGGTCTCTGGTACAAAATGTCTTAAGGTTCCTGTGGTCTCTGGTACAAGACGTGTGAAAGTTCCTATGGTCTCTGGTACAAGATTGTGAAGGTTCCTGTGGTTTCTGGTACAAGACATCTGAAGGTTCCTGTGGTCACTGGTACAAGATTGTGATGGGTTCCTGTGGTCTCAGGTGCAAGAAGTGTGAAGGTTCCTGTGGTCTCTGGTACAAGATGTCTGGAGGTTCCTGTGGTCTCTGGTACAAGACTTGTGAAGGTTCCTGTGGTCTCTGGTACAAGATGTCTGGAGGTTCCAGTGGTCTCTGGTACAAGACGTGTGAAGGTTACCGTGGTCTCTGGTACAAGATGTCTGAAGGTTCCTGTGGTCTCTGGTACAAGACGTCTGGAGATTCCTGTGGTCTCTGGTACAAGACGTGTGAAAGTTCCTATGGTCTCTGGTACAAGATGTATGGAGGTTCCTGTGGTCTTTGGTACAAGACGTCTGAAGGTTCCTGTGTTCTCTGGTACAAGACGTGTGAAGGTTCCCGTGGTCTCTGGTACAAGATGTCTAGAGGTTCCTGTGGTCTTTGGTATAAGACGTGTGAAGGTTCCTGTGGTCTCTGGTACAAGATGTGTGTAAGGTTCCTGTGGTCTCCAGTACAAGATGTATGAAGGTTCCTGTGGTCTCTGGTACAAGACGTCTGGCGGTTCTTGTGGTCTCTGGTACAAGACGTGTGAAGTTTCCCGTGGTCTCTGGTACAAGAACGAGAAGGTTCCTGTGGTCTCTGGTAGAAGATTTTGAAGGTTCCTGCGGTCTCTGGTAATAGACGTCTGAAGGTTCCTGTGGTCTCCGGTACAAGACTTCTAGAGATTCCCGTAGTCTCTGGTACAAGACGTGTGAAGGTTCCTGTGGTCTCTGGTACAAGACGTGTGAAGGTTCCTGTGGTCTCTGGTACAAGACGTGTGAAGGTTCCTGTGGTCTCTGGTACAAGACGTGTGAAGGTTCCTGTGGTCTCTGGTACAAGGCGTCTGAAGGTTCCTGTGGTCTCTGGTACAAGACGTCTGAAGGTTCCTGTGGTCTCTGGTACAAGACGTGTGAAAGTTCCTGTGGGCTCTGGTACAAGACGTGTGAAGGTTTCTGTGGTCTCTGGTACAAGACGGGTGAAGGTTCCTTTGGTCTCTGGTACAAGACGTGTGAAGGTTCCTGTGGTCTCTGGTACAAGACGTGTGAAGGTTCCTGTGGTCTCTAATACAAGACGTGTGAAGGTTCCTGTGGTCTCTGGTAAAAGATGTTTGAAGGTTCCTGTGGTCTCTGGTACAAGACGTGTGAAGGTTCCTGTGGTCTCTAGTAAAAGATGTTTGAAGGTTCCTGTGGTCTCTGGTACAAGACGTCTGAAGGTTCCTGTGGTCTCTGGTACAAGTTGTTTGAAGGTTCCTGTGGTCTCTGGTACAAGACGTGTGAAGGTTCCTGTGGTCTCTGGTACAAGAACGTCTATAGGTTCCTATGGTCTCTGGTACAAGACGTGTGAAGGTTCCTGTAGTTTCTGGTACAAGATGTTTGAAGGTTCCTGTGGTCTCTGGTACAAAACATCTGAAGGTTCCTGTGGTCTCTGGTAAAAGACGTCTGAAGTTTCCTGTGGTCTCTGGTACAAGATTGTGAAGGTTCCTGTGGTCTCTGGTACAAGACGTCTGAGGGTTCCCGTGGTCTCTGATACAAGACGTCTGAAGGTTCCTGTGGTCTCTGGTACAAGACGTCTGGAGGTTCTTGTGGTCTCTGGTACAAGACGTGTGAAGGTTCCTGTGGTCTCTGTTTCAAGATGTCTGAAGGTTCCTGTGGTCTCTGGTATAAGACGTGTGAAGGTTCCTGTGGTCTCTGGTACAAAAGGTCTGAAGGTTCCTGTGGTCTCTGGTATAAGATTGTGAAGGTTCCTGTGGTCTCTGGTACAAGACATCTGAAGGTTCCTGTGGTCTCTGGTACAAGACGTCTGTAGGTTCCTGTGGTCTCTGGTACAAGACGTTTGAAGGTTCATGTGGTCTCTGGTACAAGATGTTTGAAGGTTCCTGTGGTCTCTGGTACAAAATGTCTGAAGGTTCCTGTGGTCTCTGGTACAAGACCTCTGAAGTTTCCTGTGGTCTCTGGTACAAGACGTCTGTGGGTTCCCGTGGTCTCTGATACAAGACGTCTGAAGGTTCCTGTGGTCTCTGGTACAAGACGTCTGCAAGTTCCTGTGGTCTCTGGTTCAAGATGTCTGAAGGTTCCTGTGGTCTCTGGTACAAGACGTGTGAAGGTTCCTGTGGTCTCTGGTACAAGACGTGTGAAGGTTCCTGTGGTCTCTGGTACAAGACGTGTGAAGGTTCCTGTGGTCTCTGGTACAAAAGGTCTGAAGGTTCCTGTGATTTCTGGTACATGACGTCTGAAGGTTCCTATGGTCTCTGGTACAAGACATCTGAAGGTTCCTATGGTCTCTGGTACAAGACATCTGAAGGTTCCTGTGGTCTCTGGTACAAGACGGGTGAAAGTTCCTGTGGTCTCTGGTACAAGATGTTTGAAGATTCCTGTGGTCTCTGGTACAAGACCTCCGAAGTTTCCTGTGGTCTCTGGTACAAGACGTGTGAAGGTTCCTGTGGTCTCTTGTACAAAAGGTCTGAAGGTTCCTGTGGTCTCTGGTACAAGATTGTGAAGGTTCCTGTGGTCTCTGGTACAAGATTGTGAAGGTTCCTGTGGTCTCTGGTACAAGACATCTGAAGGTTCCTGTGGTCTCTGGTACAAGACATCTGTAGGTTCCTGTGGTCTCTGGTACAAGATGTGTGAAGGTTCATTTGGTCTCTGGTACAAGATGTTTGAAGGTTCCTGTGGTCTCTGGTACAAAATGTCTTAAGGTTCCTGTGGTCTCTGGTACAAGACCTCTGAAGTTTCCTGTGGTCTCTGGTACAAGATTGTGAAGGTTCCTGTGGTTTCTGGTACAAGACATCTGAAGGTTCCTGTGGTCACTGGTACAAGATTGTGATGGGTTCCTGTGGTCTCTGGTACAAGATGTCTGGAGGTTCCTGTGGTCTCTGGTACAAGACTTGTGAAGGTTCCTGTGGTCTCTGGTACAAGATGTCTGGAGGTTCCAGTGGTCTCTGGTACAAGACGTGTGAAGGTTACCGTGGTCTCTGGTACAAGATGTCTGAAGGTTCCTGTGGTCTCTGGTACAAGACGTCTGGAGATTCCTGTGGTCTCTGGTACAAGACGTGTGAAAGTTCCTATGGTCTCTGGTACAAGATGTATGGAGGTTCCTGTGGTCTTTGGTACAAGACGTCTGAAGGTTCCTGTGTTCTCTGGTACAAGACGTGTGAAGGTTCCCGTGGTCTCTGGTACAAGATGTCTAGAGGTTCCTGTGGTCTTTGGTATAAGACCTGTGAAGGTTCCTGTGGTCTCTGGTACAAGATGTGTGTAAGGTTCCTGTGGTCTCCAGTACAAGATGTATGAAGGTTCCTGTGGTCTCTGGTACAAGACGTCTGGCGGTTCTTGTGGTCTCTGGTACAAGACGTGTGAAGGTTCCCGTGGTCTCTGGTACAAGATGACTGAAGTTTCCCGTGGTCTCTGGTACAAGAACGAGAAGGTTCCTGTGGTCTCTGGTAGAAGATTTTGAAGGTTCCTGCGGTCTCTGGTAATAGACGTCTGAAGGTTCCTGTGGTCTCCGGTACAAGACTTCTAGAGATTCCCGTAGTCTCTGGTACAAGACGTGTGAAGGTTCCTGTGGTCTCTGGTACAAGACGTGTGAAGGTTCCTGTGGTCTCTGGTACAAGACGTGTGAAGGTTCCTGTGGTCTCTGGTACAAGACGTGTGAAGGTTCCTGTGGTCTCTGGTACAAGGCGTCTGAAGGTTCCTGTGGTCTCTGGTACAAGACGTCTGAAGGTTCCTGTGGTCTCTGGTACAAGACGTCTGAAGGTTCCTGTGGTCTCTGGTACAAGACGTGTGAAAGTTCCTGTGGTCTCTGGTACAAGACGTGTGAAGGTTTCTGTGGTCTCTGGTACAAGACGGGTGAAGGTTCCTTTGGTCTCTGGTACAAGACGTGTGAAGGTTCCTGTGGTCTCTGGTACAAGACGTGTGAAGGTTCCTGTGGTCTCTGGTAAAAGATGTTTGAAGGTTCCTGTGGTCTCTGGTACAAGACGTGTGAAGGTTCCTGTGGTCTCTGGTAAAAGATGTTTGAAGGTTCCTGTGGTCTCTGGTACAAGACGTCTGAAGGTTCCTGTGGTCTCTGGTACAAGACGTCCGAAGGTTCCTGTGGTCTCTGGTACAAAACGTCTGAAGGTTCCTGTGTTCTCTGGTACAAGACGTTGGAATGTTCCCGTGGTCTCTGGTACAAGACTTGTATATATTCCCGCTAATACATCCCCCCACTTGTCAGGTGCCATTGTGATTAGATTCTCAGTGCTATTCACTTCACCTGGCAGAGGTATTACGTATGTTTGCTCGGTGTATAGTTGTGTATGGAGCACATGGCAGTGACACGTGATCAGATGGACACACACGGTGGGCCGCTGCGGGGGGCACATTAGATGTGATATCAGTTGTAGGATCTCGGATTTCCCAGCACAGAACAGATCACGTAGAAGAAGTGAGATCCGTCTCAGGCTCCTCTGTGATTGGTCGGAGGCTCGAAGGATCCGCACACCGAGGAAGTTTATTTCACCATCACTCAAATCCTTCGTCATATTGAAACCACTGAACTGTAAGGGTCTGTTCAAACGGCCGAAAAATCGGAAGCAGACCTGTGACATGGCGGGAATCCCTGAATTCTGGAAGCAGCTATGACAGACCAAGTGACTTGTATGTGGCCCCTGGAGAGAGGGGCCCGGTCCTGGACGGCCGCGTTCATTATTTACAGTGTGACCCCAACATACAGCTACTCACATCTCAGCTTCTGCACCCGTGAGTAACATGGAGGAGCTGATATTGGGGGTCACCGCTGCGTTATTTATTCTGTGATCGGATTGTGCGCTCTCCCTGCCTATGGCGCTGGTTGACCCCCCCTCCCCCTCCCAGGCAACTTTTCCCTGGGAAATAATTGTCAGAGAGATTTTTCTCCGTTTTGTTTCCCGGAGACGCCGCAGACAGTGATGTGTTTGACTAATAAGAAGGCGGACGGAGCGGATGGCGATAGCGCGGCGTGTTCCTGACATTATCTACGTACAATGTAAATAACGGACGTGATCTCTACAAACCGCAGCTCACTGGCGACAAGCGTGACGGCATCCGGGATATATCCGTGTGTGTACAGCGCCAGATACTTACTGTTCTGATATCAAAACGCCGCAAATATATCTCAAAATATGGAATTCAAAGCGTCCGCCAAAACAACCTACGACACCTCACGTTATAAAGGGGCGTGGCTAAGAGGTGACGAAAATGGCGCAATTGTTACAAAAACACGTTGAATTATCATTTCCAATATTTCACAAAAGCCGCAGCGTCGCCGTTACTTTCCGTATTACATTTCCGTCGGCATCTGAATAACATAGGAGAGAATGAATCTGATATATATGGGGGGCACCTCCCCTGATCTCACCCCTCCACCTGAACCCCAAAATTATAAACGGCGCTATAAATACGCCGCCGCAGACCGTGACACAGATAAAGAAGCACATTGAGGTATGAAGAGCCGACAGCTGCGGATCTACCGACGCGGTTAACGGCTGACCTAGCTGATTAATTAGACCGTGGCTTTTATGGCTAATCAGGGGAGGCAGCGGAGGCAGCGCAGGCAGCGCAGCTGCTGCCCCAGGAGCGGACAGACCTAACAAGACGATGAACGATCTGATGTTCTGCACTTCAGGATCAGAACTGATCGTAATGACTGTTAATGATCAGAATGAGCGTCACTGTCAATTACTGACCCCCCAAATACCTGCACACCCCTCAAAAGCCACAAATCCACGATAACGACGAACGTTCCATCAGGTTTTGGATCTTCCAATTATCATCCACGATACGGACATTTCTCCTGATCCCACAATTCCTACACTGAGGAGATTATAGTTGTGTCCTCCAGAGCTTATTGAGTCATGATTGGAATGCTAGAGCTACAGTAAAGACTGACACACGGGCAGCACAGAGCGGCTGGAGAAGGGGCGCAGAGCGGCTGGAGAAGGGGCGCAGAGCGGCTGGAGAAGGGGCGCAGAGCGGCTGGAGAAGGGACGCAGAGCGGCTGGAGAAGGGACGCAGAGCGGCTGGAGAAGGGGCGCAGAGCGGCTGGAGAAGGGGCGCAGAGCGGCTGGAGAAGGGGCGCAGAGCGGCTGGAGAAGGGGCGCAGAGCGGCTGGAGAAGGGACGCAGAGCGGCTGGAGAAGGGACGCAGAGCGGCTGGAGAAGGGGCGCAGAGCGGCTGGAGAAGGGACGCAGAGCGGCTGGAGAAGGGACGCAGAGCGGCTGGAGAAGGGGCGCAGAGCGGCTGGAGAAGGGGCGCAGAGCGGCTGGAGAAGGGGCGCAGAGCGGCTGGAGAAGGGACGCAGAGCGGCTGGAGAAGGGGCGCAGAGCGGCTGGAGAAGGGGCGCAGAGCGGCTGCAGAAGGGGCGCAGAGCGGCTGGAGAAGGGGCGCAGAGCGGCTGCAGAAGGGGTGCAGAGCGGCTGGAGAAGGGGCGCAGAGCGGCTGGAGAAGGGGCGCAGAGCGGTGCAGATTTATATGGCATTCAGGGACTGTAGAAAGCCGGGTGATAACTGATATGGGTAGTGTAACGGCTGCGATTAGTGGTCTGAAAATCACGTAGACCAGGAGAACGCCACGGTAGGGGACAGCTCGGGGGACGATGATTCCGGATCATGGGGGGGGGGGGGCATGCTCTGTGACTCCTGAGGTGACTGTTACGACCCGTCTGAGCATCGCCCCCCGGTTATTACGCCCGTAGCAGCGGCAGCCGTGAATACGAGAGCAGAAGATCACAGAACTGCCTCTTACTGTGAATCTTTAGCACTTTCCATGTGACACAAATAGTACAAAAAAAACGGAGCCACTGAAGAGGTAGCCCCGCCCCCGCAGAGCCAATGTTATTATCCAGTACTACAACCCCCATCAGGAAGGAAACTGTCAGCAGCAGATGCAACAAACAGAGTCCAGGTTGTCAGACGTGATTGTTCTGTGTGGGGGGGACACAATCTTTACTGGTCCGGGGGCCACACCCGCCGCAGACATTCTTCATCTTTTATTTAAGTATTTTCCTCCCCGCCTTCCAAACGCCACCATTTTGTATTTTTTTTTGTTGATTTAACGTATGAGGCTTCTTTTTTTGCAGGACGAGTTGTAGTATTGTACGGGGCGTAGGGGAATAATATGGTAATCCGGGACGTAGGGGAATGATGTGGTAATCCGGGGCGTAGGGGAATGATGTGGTAATCCGGGGCGTAGGGGAATGATGTGGTAATCCGGGGCGTAGGGGAATGATATGGTAATCCGGGGCGTAGGGGAATGATGTGGTAATCCGGGGCGTAGGGGAATGATGTGGTAATCCGGGGCGTAGGGGAATGATGTGGTAATCCGGGGCGTAGGGGAATGATGTGGTAATCCGGGGCGTAGGGGAATGATGTGGTAATCCGGGGCGTAGGGGAATGATGTGGTAATCCGGGGCGTAGGGGAATGATGTGGTAATCCGGGGCGTAGGGGAATGATGTGGTAATCCGGGGCGTAGGGGAATGATATGGTAATCCGGGCCTTCCCGGATTTCATTTTTACAGCGTTAGATTTATTCTGGGGGTCGACACGATTACGGAGATACCAAATTGATATCCTTTTTATAATTTACTGATACAAAGAAACAGAATCGTTCAGCGTCGCCATCTCTGAGGAGCGGAACCTTTTTATTTTCCCATTGATGGAGCGGGGGGAGGGGGGGGAGGGCTTGTTTTTGTGGGGCGCAATGTCGTTTTTATCGGCACAATTTTGGGGTGCATGAGACTTTACGACCACTTTTTAGTCCTTTTTTATGGCGTTCCCCGGTGATACCGATCAGGTTTATTTATTTAATTACTTTAGGGGAAAGGGTTTTTTTTACTTTTACTATTTTTTATTTTTTATTGACTTCATCTCATTTTTTCCTGGACACTTGAACAAGTCATTTGATCGCTGGAACAATTTACTGCAATACTTCGTGCTCAGATGTCGCAGTCGCCACACGCCGCAGCATCGGACACGTCCAGGATCAGAGTGGTCGTTACAGAAGGGGGTCTGCAGCAATACAGGGCGGACACCGCAGAGTATGGGGGGGGGTCAGCCCGTCAGCCGGCTCCATACTTCTCCTTCCGACTTCCGTTGTACGTGGTTGTCGGGAAGGGGCCACAAACAAACACCAGTCGCTTATAGTGGAACTCGTAGTTTACTGCTCTGAGTCACCTCCACCTGTAGACAGGTGAGGAGCAACGTGGCCCTGCTCCAGTGTCCCCCAATACTGGAGACAGGTGAGGAGCAACGTGGTCCTGCTCCAGTGTCCCCCAATACTGTAGACAGGTGAGGAGCAACGTGGCCCTGCTCCAGTGTCCCCCAATACTGGAGACAGGTGAGGAGCAATGTGGTCCTGCTCCAGTGTCCCCCAATACTGTAGACAGGTGAGGAGCAACGTGGTCCTGCTCCAGTGTCCCCCAATACTGTAGACAGGTGAGGAGCAACGTGGTCCTGCTCCAGTGTCCCCCAATACTGTAGACAGGTGAGGAGCAATGTGGCCCTGCTCCAGTGTCCCCCAATACTGTAGACAGGTGAGGAGCAACGTGGCCCTGCTCCAGTGTCCCCCAATACTGTAGACAGGTGAGGAGCAACGTGGTCCCCCAATACTGTGGACAGGACAAGTCCTGGGACCTCAATGGCAGCGGGGCTGCAGGTCTCAGACCTTACTAAGTAGTCAGTGACTAAATGCTACTGCCGCTGAGATCTCCTGCCCCTCCATACACCTCGTGTGCCAACCCTGCACCTGTGAAAATCACACAAGACACAGTGAAGCCCATGACAAACAACTCCAGTCACCTCCTGCTGATATCGGCCTGGTCAGCTGACCATCTAATGTGTAGGGGGTCCCCCGACATCTGCTGCCAGGGACAAGAAGATTCCTGCATGTTGGATTTCACCTCTTCCAATCCTTCGCTCCCCAGAAAGATAAGACACTGCCCAATTAAATAGAAGGGGACAGAGGGGGCTACACAAATATCTCCCCTGTCCAGGAAATATCTTACCTGCAATGATACATTGTAACAACCCCTCAGCTGTGTGAGCAGGACTATATTAGGAGGGGTTTTCAGCCTCCAAATATAATCAAGGT
>NW_027463942.1:32500-40705 GCF_050947455.1 Rhinoderma darwinii
TACAGAGTGATGAGAGTGATACAGAGTGATGAGAGTGATACAGAGTGATGAGAGTGATGGAGAGTGATACAGAGTGATGAGAGTGATACAGAGTGATGGAGAGTGATACAGAGTGATGAGAGTGATGCAGAGTGATGCAGAGTGATGAGAGTGATGGAGAGTGATACAGAGTGATGAGAGTGATACAGAGTGATGAGAGTGATGGAGAGTGATGAGAGTGATGGAGAGTGATACAGAGTGATGGAGAGTGATACAGAGTGATGAGAGTGATACAGAGTGATGGAGAGTGATTGGAGAGTGATACAGAGTGATGAGAGTGATGGAGAGTGATACAGAGTGATGAGAGTGATACAGAGTGATGAGAGTGATGGAGACTGATACAGAGTGATGGAGAGTAATACAGAGTGATGAGACTGATACAGAGTGATACAGAGTGAAAGAGAGTGATGAGAGTGATGAGAGTGATGGAGAGTGATACAGAGTGATGAGAGTGATACAGAGTGATGAGAGTGATGAGAGTGATACAGAGTGATGAGAGTGATACAGAGTGATGAGAGTGATGAGAGTGATACAGAGTGATGAGACTGATACAGAGTGATGAGAGTGATGAGTGATACAGAGTGATGAGAGTGATACAGAGTGATGAGAGTGATACAGAGTGATGAGAGTGATGAGAGTGATGAGAGTGATACAGAGTGATGAGAGTGATACAGAGTGATGAGAGTGATACAGAGTGATGAGAGTGATGAGAGTGATGAGAGTGATGAGAGTGATGAGAGTGATACAGAGTGATGAGAGTGATGAGAGTGATACAGAGTGATGAGTGATGAGAGTGATGAGAGTGATACAGAGTGATGAGAGTGATGAGAGTGATACAGAGTGATGAGAGTGATACAGAGTGATGAGAGTGATAGAGAGTGATGAGAGTGATACAGAGTGATGAGAGTGATGGAGAGTGATACAGAGTGATGAGAGTGATACAGAGTGATGGAGAGTGATACAGAGTGATGAGAGTGATGCAGAGTGATGCAGAGTGATGAGAGTGATGGAGAGTGATACAGAGTGATGAGAGTGATACAGAGTGATGAGAGTGATGGAGAGTGATGAGAGTGATGGAGAGTGATACAGAGTGATGGAGAGTGATACAGAGTGATGAGAGTGATACAGAGTGATGGAGAGTGATACAGAGTGATGAGAGTGATGGAGAGTGATACAGAGTGATGAGAGTGATACAGAGTGATGAGTGATGGAGACTGATACAGAGTGATGGAGAGTAATACAGAGTGATGAGACTGATACAGAGTGATACAGAGTGAAAGAGAGTGATGAGAGTGATGAGAGTGATGGAGAGTGATACAGAGTGATGAGAGTGATACAGAGTGATGAGAGTGATGAGAGTGATACAGAGTGATGAGACTGATACAGAGTGATGAGAGTGATGAGTGATACAGAGTGATGAGAGTGATACAGAGTGATGAGAGTGATGAGAGTGATGAGAGTGATACAGAGTGATGAGAGTGATACAGAGTGATGAGAGTGATACAGAGTGATGAGAGTGATACAGAGTGATGAGACTGATACAGAGTGATGGAGAGTAATACAGAGTGATGAGACTGATACAGAGTGATACAGAGTGAAAGAGAGTGATGAGAGTGATGAGAGTGATGGAGAGTGATACAGAGTGATGAGAGTGATACAGAGTGATGAGAGTGATGAGAGTGATACAGAGTGATGAGACTGATACAGAGTGATGAGAGTGATGAGTGATACAGAGTGATGAGAGTGATACAGAGTGATGAGAGTGATGAGAGTGATGAGAGTGATACAGAGTGATGAGAGTGATACAGAGTGATGAGAGTGATACAGAGTGATGAGAGTGATGAGAGTGATGAGAGTGATGAGAGTGATAAAGAGTGATGAGAGTGATGAGAGTGATGAGAGTGATACAGAGTGATGAGAGTGATAAAGAGTGATGAGAGTGATAAAGAGTGATGAGAGTGATGAGTGATACAGAGTGATGAGAGTGATACAGAGTGATGAGAGTGATGAGAGTGATACAGAGTGATGAGTGATGAGAGTGATGAGAGTGATGAGAGTGATACAGAGTGATGAGAGTGATGAGAGTGATACAGAGTGATGAGAGTGATACAGAGTGATGAGAGTGATACAGAGTGATGAGAGTGATAGAGAGTGATAGAGAGTGATAGAGAGTGATGAGAGTGATACAGAGTGATGAGTGATACAGAGTGATGAGAGTGATACAGAGTGATGAGAGTGATACAGAGTGATGAGAGTGATGAGAGTGATACAGAGTGATGAGAGTGATGAGAGTGATGAGAGTGATACAGAGTGATGAGAGTGATGAGAGTGATACAGAGTGATGAGAGTGATACAGAGTGATGAGAGTGATACAGAGTGATGAGAGTGATACAGAGTGATGAGAGTGATACAGAGTGATGAGAGTGATACAGAGTGATGAGAGTGATGAGAGTGATACAGAGTGATGAGAGTGATGAGAGTGATGAGAGTGATGAGAGTGATGAGAGTGATGTCAGTGTCAATAAGCTGCAGGTAAAGGGTGAGCGGCTCCTAATCTCAGGGCAAAGCAGAGAAAATAAACATCTACAAAGCTGAAGCCGTCACCCACTCAGCGGGCCCAGGACCCCCATTAATAACCCCCGCACTGCCGGCACAAACTATACAAACCTCAGATACACTCGGGGAGATTTACAAACCAAAATGCGCCAGAATTCTCACTCAGAAAAACTGTTGTCCATTCCGGGCGCCAAATTTCTGTTGTGTTTTATACTCTTAAGGTCATAAAATGCGCCAGATTTAGTCCCATTCTTTGGCGCAAATATTTGTGTAAAGTACGACATCCAAAAGGTGAAGTAAGAGAAAAATGTCTGACAAATGTATCATCCAGCGTGCGCCGTTGTGTTTCATTTGGCGCAGTTTCCGCCTGTCTGGTCTAGTTTTCTGATGTCTACATTGAGGACAATAATAAGAAATCTCCCGCAATGTTCTAATTCTCCCAACAAATGCGGAGAGAAGTTACAGGTAACGCTCATATACAGCAGAGGACAGCGCTGTAGTGCCGAGTAGCGCGGCACAGCTGAGTGTTGTAGTGTTTGGTGCAGTACATTGTATTGTATGTCGTTAATATTGCAGTGCATTTGTGTGCTCCAGTATTATTGATGCTGTATGTGGTTACTTTTGCCGTGTAGTTGTGTGGTGCAGTATTTTAGTGTAGTGTAGTTGGTGTTTGGTTTAGTGCAGAGTGCTGTAAGTTGTTAGTTTTGCCGTGTAGTTGTGTGATGTTTTTGTGTAGTGTAGTTGAGTGTTGTAGTGTTTAGTTTAGTGCAGAGTGCTGTAAGTAGTACGTTTTGCAGTGTAGTTGTGTGATGTTTTTGTGTAGTGTAGTTGAGTGTTGTAGGATTTGGTGCAGTACAGTGAGTTGCATGTCACTCTTGTTGTGTGTTACATCAGCTGCCACGTGTTGCACACTGTGTGTTCTTGTGTGTCCGGCCCTGCCCCCACCCCCTGCACATGGTGTGGAAAGTTACTGGGGAGAAAGACCCCTAAACACAGCGCCCTGCACCCCACAGAGGCTCAGTGCTAGAATCCAGCGCAGCCAAGGGAGACAGATCAGTGTCCTAATCCCTCATTAACATTGCACTAAACCCCAAACAAAGAGGAGACCCCCAGACTAAGCACCAGCCACCAAAGAGGAGACCCCCAGACTAAGCACCAGCCACCAAAGAGGAGACCCCCAGACTAAGCACCAGCCACCAAAGAGGAGACCCCCAGACTAAGCACCAGACATCAAAGAGGAGACCCCCAGACTAAGCACCAGACACCAAAGAGGAGACCCCCAGACTAAGCACCAGCCACCAAAATGCTGAAATACAAGATATACAGGTCCATATACTATAACTACAGCATATAATCACCATATAGACACCGCACTATATACACTGACAGCTCTATATACCCTGCACACTGACAGCTCTATATACCCTGCACAGCTCTATATACCCTGCACACTGACAGCTCTATATACCCTGCACACTGACAGCTCTATATACCCTGCACACTGACAGCTCTATATACCCTGCACACTGACAGCTCTATATAACCTGCACACTGACAGCTCTATATACCCTGCACACTGACAGCTCTATATACCCTGCACAGCTCTATATACCCTGCACACTGACAGCTCTATATACCCTGCATACTGACAGCTCTATATACTCTGCACACTGACAGCTCTATATACCCTGCACACTGACAGCTCTATATACCCTGCATACTGACAGCTCTATATACCCTGCACACTGACAGCTCTATATACCCTGCACACTGACAGCTCTATATACCCTGCACACTGACAGCTCTATATATCCTGCACACTGACAGCTCTATATACCCTGCACACTGACAGCTCTATATATCCTGCACACTGACAGCTCTATATACCCTGCATACTGACAGCTCTATATACCCTGCACACTGACAGCTCTATATACCCTGCATACTGACAGCTCTATATACCCTGCACACTGACAGCTCTATATACCCTGCACACTGACAGCTCTATATACCCTGCAGAGCTCTATATACCCTGCACACTGACAGCTCTATATACCCTGCACAGCTCTATATACCCTGCACACTGACAGCTCTATATACCCTGCACACTGACATCTCTATATACCCTGCACACTGACAGCTCTATATACCCTGCACAGCTCTATATACCCTGCACAGCTCTATATACCCTGCATAGCTCTATATACCCTGCACAGCTCTATATACCCTGCACAGCTCTATATACCCTGCACAGCTCTATATACCCTGCACACTGACAGCTCTATATACCCTGCACACTGACAGCTCTATATACCCTGCACACTGACAGCTCTATATACCCTGCATAGCTCTATATACCCTGCACACAGACAGCTCTATATACCCTGCACAGCTCTATATACCCTGCACACTGACAGCTCTATATACCCTGCACAGCTCTATATACCCTGCACACTGATAGCTCTATATACCCTGCACACTGACAGCTCTATATACCCTGCACACTGACAGCTCTATATACCCTGCACACTGACAGCTCTATATACCCTGCACAGCTCTATATACCCTGCACACTGACAGCTCTATATACCCTGCAGAGCTCTATATACCCTGCACACTGACAGCTCTATATACCCTGCACAGCTCTATATACCCTGCACAGCTCTATATACCCTGCACACTGACAGCCCTATATACCCTGCACACTGACAGCTCTATATACCCTGCACACTGACAGCCCTATATACCCTGCACACTGACAGCTCTATATACCCTGCACACTGACAGCTCTATATACCCTGCACAGCTCTATATACCCTGCACACTGACAGCTCTATATACCCTGCACACTGACAGCTCTATATACCCTGCACAGCTCTATATACCCTGCACACTGACATCTCTATATACCCTGCACAGCTCTATATACCCTGCACAGCTCTATATACCCTGCACACTGACAGCTCTATATACCCTGCACACAGACAGCCCTATATACCCTGCACACTGACAGCTCTATATACCCTGCACACTGACAGCTCTATATACCCTGCACACTGACAGCTCTATATACCCTGCACACTGACAGCTCTATATACCCTGCACACTGACAGCTCTATATATCCTGAACACTGACAGCTCTATATACCCTGCACACTGACAGCTCTATATACCCTGCACACAGACAGCCCTATATACCCTGCACACTGACAGCTCTATATACCCTGCACACTGACAGCTCTATATACCCTGCACACAGACAGCCCCTATATACCCTGCACACTGACAGCTCTATATACCCTGCACACTGACAGCTCTATATACCCTGCACACTGACAGCTCTATATACCCTGCACACTGACAGCTCTATATACCCTGCACACTGACAGCTCTATATACCCTGCACACTGACAGCTCTATATATCCTGCACACTGACAGCTCTATATACCCTGCACACTGACAGCTCTATATATCCTGCACACTGACAGCTCTATATACCCTGCACAGCTCTATATACCCTGCACACTGACAGCTCTATATACCCTGCACAGCTCTATATACCCTGCACAGCTCTATATACCCTGCACACTGACAGCTCTATATACCCTGCACACTGACAGCTCTATATACCGTGCACAGCTCTATATACTCTGCACACTGACAGCTCTATATACCCTGCACACTGACAGCTCTATATACCCTGCACACTGACAGCTCTATATACCCTGCACACAGACAGCTCTATATATCCTGCACACTGACAGCTCTATATACCCTGCACACTGACAGCTCTATATATCCTGCACACTGACAGCTCTATATACCCTGCACAGCTCTATATACCCTGCACACTGACAGCTCTATATACCCTGCACAGCTCTATATACCCTGCACAGCTCTATATACCCTGCACACTGACAGCTCTATATACCCTGCACACTGACAGCTCTATATACCGTGCACAGCTCTATATACTCTGCACACTGACAGCTCTATATACCCTGCACACTGACAGCTCTATATACCCTGCACACTGACAGCTCTATATATCCTGCACACAGACAGCTTTATATACCCTGCACAGCTCTATATACCCTGCACACTGACAGCTCTATATACCCTGCACACTGACAGCTCTATATACCCTGCACACTGACAGCTCTATATATCCTGCACACTGACAGCTCTATATACCCTGCACACTGACAGCTCTATATACCCTGCACACTGACAGCTCTATATACCCTGCACACTGACAGCTCTATATACCCTGCACACTGACAGCTCTATATACCCTGCACACTGACAGCTCTATATACCCTGCACACAGACAGCTCTATATACCCTGCACACAGACAGCTCTATATACCCTGCACAGCTCTATATACCCTGCAGACTGACAGCTCTATATACCCTGCACACTGACAGCTCTATATACCCTGCACACTGACAGCTCTATATACCCTGCACACTGACAGCTCTATATACCCTGCACACTGACAGCTCTATATACCCTGCACACTGACAGCTCTATATACCCTGCACAGCTCTATATACCCTGCACACTGACAGCTCTATATACCCTGCACACTGACAGCTCTATATACCCTGCACACTGACAGCTCTATATATCCTGCACACTGACAGCTCTATATACCCTGCACACTGACAGCTCTATATACCCTGCACACTGACAGCTCTATATACCCTGCACACTGACAGCTCTATATACCCTGCACACTGACAGCTCTATATACCCTGCACACTGACAGCTCTATAT
Organism: Rhinoderma darwinii; assembly: GCF_050947455.1. Taxonomy (NCBI): domain Eukaryota; kingdom Metazoa; phylum Chordata; class Amphibia; order Anura; family Rhinodermatidae; genus Rhinoderma; species Rhinoderma darwinii. Next base: position 39,877 of record NW_027463942.1, read on the forward strand.
ACCCTGCGCACTGACAGCTCTATATACCCTGCACACTGACAGCTCTATATATCCTGCACACTGACAGCTCTATATACCCTGCACACTGACAGCTCTATATACCCTGCACACTGACAGCTCTATATACCCTGCACACTGACAGCCCTATATACCCTGCACACTGACAGCTCTATATACCCTGCACACTGACAGCTCTATATACCCTGCACACAGACAGCTCTATATATCCTGCACACTGACAGCTCTATATACCCTGCACACTGACAGCTCTATATATCCTGCACACTGACAGCTCTATATACCCTGCACACTGACAGCTCTATATACCCTGCACACAGACAGCTCTATATACCCTGCAGACTGACAGCTCTATATACCCTGCACAGCTCTATATACCCTGCACACTGACAGCTCTATATACCCTGCAGACTGACAGCTCTATATACCCTGCACACTGACAGCTCTATATACCCTGCACAGCTCTATATACCCTGCACACTGACAGCTCTATATACCCTGCACACTGACAGCTCTATATACCCTGCACACTGACAGCTCTATATACCCTGCACAGCTCTATATACCCTGCACACTGACAGCTCTATATACCCTGCATACTGACAGCTCTATATACCCTGCACACTGACAGCTCTATATACCCTGCACACTGACAGCTCTATATACCCTGCATAGCTCTATATACCCTGCACACTGACAGCTCTATATACCCTGCACACTGACAGCTCTATATACCCTGCACACAGACAGCTCTATATATCCTGCACACTGACAGCTCTATATATCCTGCACACTGACAGCTCTATATACC
>NW_027463942.1:40905-126283 GCF_050947455.1 Rhinoderma darwinii
GTTTTTCTGATACAGAGCTCCAAATCCTCTCCACAGACAGTCACATAATACAATTCTGTCTACCTGTAGCCACCACTGGGGGGCGCTCATGAGCTTGCTGCATACTGTACATACATTAAAACTGGAATAACACAGAAGGCAGTAAGCTCCTAAACTCCCCCTGTAGGAACATTGGGCCCCTGAAGAGCAAATCCTGGGGCCCCTCATCCTCCAGAATACAACCACTCATAATGACCTCATAAACTCTCGCAGGTGACATCATCAGTGGGATTATCTGCTACTCTGCGGCGTCTCTGACCCTGTGTCTCTATATATTCACTGCACCAAGACCTGTGATACCAGTCAATGAATGACACAGTCCAGGGCATGCAGGTTCATGTCTTTATCTCCGGTGCATTTATGTGAACTGGACCAGGTGCCTCCAAATATCTACACAAAGTTTATCAACTTTCCAGAACATTCTGCTTCCATTTCACCTGCAGATAAGCGGCGCCCGTCCTGGAGACCGCGCTGTGTATAAAACATGTTACAGATCATTTCTCCCACCGAAATCAGAAAATACACAGTGAAAATCTCATTTCTACTAATATTTTGGGTGACATTCACTATAATGGCCAATACAGCTCTACCAGGAGTCTTCACCCAGCTTTCCCAGACTCCTGAAAGGCACATTGCTAGTTCTGCGGTGATTTGTACCCCACTTTACAGAGGCGCAACTGGAAGCTCCGGGGTCCAATGCCAAATGTGTACCAGTGCCCCCTACCATGTGCCACCTGTAATACTGGTGTCTTCTTATGCGGCAGAGTTGGGTCCCTCATGCACCAGGGCTCAGGTGTGACTGCCACCTGCAGGGGCGCCATCAGGGCAGTACTAGGGGTACTACTGTATGGGGCCCGGACCAAACCTAACTGAAAGGGGGCCCGCCGCCTGCCTTTGGTAGAAAAAACCAGGACACTGCAATGGGGCCCGTTCTTTTCACCAAAGAAGTGCAGAGGCCAGCGGGCCCCCCCCATACCTGACTTTGTGATGCTGCTCTGCGACTCTCGTCATGGGGGCCCGGCCATCAAACACCGCCCCCCACACGCACGCACCCCGCCGCTCACTCCTCTGCCGTCTGCAGAGTACATTCCCCCCCTCTTTATTTTTTACTAACCTCCTCCTCCTCTACGTAAGAGCGTGAGGAGCGGAGGAGGAGTCAAGTTATAGCGCGGCGGCGGCGGCCGTTTTCCGATCCCCGCTCTTTTCTGGAGCCTGGAGGACTGGACCTGGGAGACGTGGGACAGCGAGGAGTGGGAGCCAGCAGATCTGACAGGAACGTCTCTGAACGTGCCGATTAACCCTGTTCACACAGAGTCAAATCAGATTTTGACCTGCCTACACTTTCTTGCCGCATTCTTTGTGGTGTTTTTCACCCGCGGCGATTGAGGACGGCGGGCAAAAAACACAGTGAAAAGCGCTATTTGTTCCTCCCATTGATTTCAATGCGAGGTCAGAGGCGGAGCCGCGGAATGGATAAAATCAATGGGAGGCAGTTTTGGGCGTTTTTCGTCGCTGACACCGGCATTATTAGGGTAGGAACACACCGGGCGCGAACGCTGCGCATTTTATGTAACAAAATTCATTGTGGAAAATCCGCAGCCGCAGAGCGTGAGATCTGAACAAATCCCATCCCCCACAGCAGAAAAAACCTGCCCCAAAAAACGTCATTAATTGACCGGCTGTGTTTTTTTTAAGCCGCCGCTTGTCCATTTATTCTGCGGAATCGCGGCTCTTCTGTGATTTTTGCGCGCGGAAATGCTGCGACTCCTCCGCAAAGGTCACAAATGAGAAAAAAAAGTGTTTTTTAAACATTTTAAATTAACAAAAAATGTTATACTTCCCCCGGCCGTAGTCATGGCGACGCGTCCCTCTATCCTGAGCGCAGGGCGGCCGCCTGTCCTGACGTCTCATCCCATGTGACTGCTGCAGCAAATCAAAGCGTAGCGGTCACATGGACTGAAGGCGTCATCCCAGGAGGCCGGGGTGCGCTCAGCAGAGAGGGACGCGTCGCCATGACTACGGCCGGCGGAAGTCGAAACTTTTTTTTTCTCTGCAGGATTTCCGCCGCTGACATGACGCCACTATTTGGTGCAGTTTTGCGGGCGGAAGTCCCTGTGGCTGCCGGGCGGGTGCGCGGGGCAGTTTCGTGCAGCGTCTCCGCCTGGCGTGCTCCCACCCTCATGATGTCGCTCCTGAAGCCGCCGCCGTCTGTAAATTGACAGTTGGTTCAGTAGAATTTGTAATTGTTTTGAATTTTTTTTATGTATCACTCGAGCAGCGTGACGTGGCGCTGGACGCAGTTCCGTTAATGGGCGGTGCCACAGGAGGGGCCCCAGACAATCCGGCTATATGGGGCCCTGAAATTCCTGATGGCGGCGCTGGCCCCCTCTACCCCCATAACTAGACCCCTCGCCATGTCTGCTGCATAATCAGTCAGGGAAAGCGCGATGACGACCTTCGTAGGAGCTGTAATGGCGGTAAAATTCTGTGTTACCCAACTTTCCTAGACGCAGAAATGACTGTGAAGAATTATCCACCATCTCCCCATATTCCGGACACAAGTGACTTGTCATCTGTTCTTGTTGTTGCCAAATAAAAGGACAGGAATAGACAGCGCGGCGCGGAGTAGCTGTCACCGGGGCAGCGCGGAGTAGCTGTCACCGGGGCAGCGCGGAGTAGCAGTCACCGGGGCAGCGCGGCCATGATCGGGTCCTATTTACAGGATATATAACGAGTGATCGGGCGACGCCGGCTCCGGTTAATTAATGGCGTAGTGAGCGGCATCACATGACAGGACGGAGGACGCCGCCACAGGAGGGACATCATGGAAGCCAAGGGGGAGCTGTTAGAGGGTCCGGACTGAAGTCATGTGATCACGTCAGGGTCCGAGGTCTCCCCCTGAACTGCTGAGATAATGAAGTACTAAATAAAAGAACAGATTAATGTAAGGCAGAGGCGCAGCCGGGGGGTCTGAAAAGATCAGGGGCGCGAGCCCGAGACATATATTTACCCCCCCATGTATATATATATATATCGGAGATCGCAGATCTATAAGACTACGGCTCCTATAGCGGCACCGCTCGATAGAATTGGATGCATTGTCTCAGCAGACAGTATCACACATGATAGGATTAGATACACGGCTCAGCAGATAGTATCACACATGATAGGATTAGATACACGGCACAGCAGACAGTATCACACATGATAGGATTAGATACACGGCTCAGCAGACAGTATCACACATGATAGGATTAGATACACAGCTCAGCAGACAGTATCACACATGATAGGATTAGATACAGCAGACAGTATCACACATGATAGGATTAGATACACGGCTCAGCAGACAGTATCACACATGATAGGATTAGATACACAGCTCAGCAGACAGTATCACACATGATAGGATTAGATACAGGGCTCAGCAGACAGTATCACACATGATAGGATTAGATACAGGGCTCAGCAGACAGTATCACACATGATAGGATTAGATACACGGCACAGCAGACAGTATCACACATGATAGGATTAGATACACGGCACAGCAGACAGTATCACACATGATAGGATTAGATACAGCGGCTCAGCAGACAGTATCACACATGATAGGATTAGATACACAGCTCAGGAGACAGTATCACACATGATAGGATTAGATACACAGCTCAGCAGATAGTATCACACATGATAGGATTAGATACACAGCTCAGGAGACAGTATCACACATGATAGGATTAGATACAGCGGCTCAGCAGACAGTATCACACATGATAGGATTAGATACACAGCTCAGCAGACAGTAACACACATGATAGGATTAGATACACAGCTCAGCAGACAGTATCACACATGATAAGATTAGATACACTGGCTCAGCAGACAGCATCACACATGATAGGATTAGATACACAGCTCAGCAGACAGTATCACACATAATAGGATTAGATACACAGCTCAGCAGACAGTATCACACATGATAGGATTAGATACACAGCTCAGCAGACAGTATCACACATGATAGGATTAGATACACAGCTCAGCAGACAGTATCACACATGATAGGATTAGATACACAGCTCAGCAGACAGTATCACACATGATAGGATTAGATACAGCGGCTCAGCAGACAGTGTCACACATGATAGGATTAGATACACAGCTCAGGAGACAGTATCACACATGATAGGGTTAGATACACAGCTGAGCAGACAGTATCACACATGATAGGATTAGATACATAGCTCAGCAGACAGTATCACACAGGATAGGATTAGATACAGCAGCTCAGCAGACAGTATCACACATGATAGGATTAGATACACAGCTCAGCAGATAGTATCACACATGATAGGATTAGATACACAGCTCAGCAGACAGTATCACACATGATAGAATTAGATACAGCAGATCAGCAGACAGCATCACACATGATAGGATTAGATACACAGCTCAGCAGACAGTATCACACATGATAGGATTAGATACACAGCTCAGCAGACAGTATTACACATGATAGGATTAGATACACAGCTCAGCAGACAGTATCACACATAATAGGGTTAGATACAGCAGCTCAGCAGACAGTATCACACATGATAGGATTAGATACACAGCTCAGCAGACAGTATCACACATGATAGGATTAGATACACAGCTCAGCAGACAGTATCACACATGATAGAATTAGATACAGCAGATCAGCAGACAGCATCACACATGATAGGATTAGATACACAGCTCAGCAGACAGTATCACACATGATAGGATTAGATACACAGCTCAGCAGACAGTATTACACATGATAGGATTAGATACACAGCTCAGCAGACAGTATCACACATGATAGGATTAGATACACGGCTCAGCAGACAGTATCACACATGATAGGATTAGATACACGGCTCAGCAGACAGTATCACACATGATAGGATTAGATACACAGCTCAGCAGACAGTATCACACATGATAGGATTAGATACAGGGCTCAGCAGACAGTATCACACATGATAGGATTAGATACAGGGCTCAGCAGACAGTATCACACATGATAGGATTAGATACACGGCACAGCAGACAGTATCACACATGATAGGATTAGATACACGGCACAGCAGACAGTATCACACATGATAGGATTAGATACAGCGGCTCAGCAGACAGTATCACACATGATAGGATTAGATACACAGCTCAGGAGACAGTATCACACATAATAGGATTAGATACACAGCTCAGCAGACAGTATCACACATGATAGGATTAGATACACAGCTCAGCAGACAGTATCACACATGATAGGATTAGATACACAGCTCAGCAGACAGTATCACACATGATAGGATTAGATACACAGCTCAGCAGACAGTATCACACATGATAGGATTAGATACAGCGGCTCAGCAGACAGTGTCACACATGATAGGATTAGATACACAGCTCAGGAGACAGTATCACACATGATAGGGTTAGATACACAGCTGAGCAGACAGTATCACACATGATAGGATTAGATACATAGCTCAGCAGACAGTATCACACAGGATAGGATTAGATACAGCAGCTCAGCAGACAGTATCACACATGATAGGATTAGATACACAGCTCAGCAGATAGTATCACACATGATAGGATTAGATACACAGCTCAGCAGCCAGTATCACACATGATAGGATTAGATACACAGCTCAGCAGACAGTATCACACATGATAGGATTAGATACACGGCTCAGCAGACAGTATCACACATGATAGGATTAGATACACAGCTCAGCAGACAGTATCACACATGATAGGATTAGATACACAGCTCAGCAGACAGTATCACACATGATAGGATTAGATACACAGCTCAGCAGACAGTATCACACGTGATAGGATTAGATACATAGCTCAGCAGACAGTATCACACATGATAGGATTAGATACACGGCTCAGCAGACAGTATCACACATGATAGGATTAGATACACAGCTCAGCAGACAGTATCACACATGATAGGATTAGATACACAGCTCAGCAGACAGTATCACACATAATAGGGTTAGATACAGCAGCTCAGCAGACAGTATCATACATGATAGGATTAGATACAGCGGCTCAGCAGACAGTATCACACATGATAGGATTAGATACACAGGTCAGCAAACAGTATCACACATGATAGGATTAGATACACAGCTCAGCAGACAGTATCACACATGATAGGATTAGATACACAGGTCAGCAGACAGTATCACACATGATAGGATTAGATACACAGCTCAGCAGACAGTATCACACATGATAGGATTAGATACACGGCTCAGCAGACAATATCACACATGATAGGATTAGATACGCAGCTCAGCAGACAGTATCACACATGATAGGATTAGATACACAGCTCAGCAGACAGTATCACACATGATAGGATTAGATACACAGCTCAGCAGACAGTATCACACATGATAGGATTAGATACACAGCTCAGTAGACAGTATCACACATGATAGGATTAGATACAGCTCAGCAGACAGTATCACACATGATAGGATTAGATACACAGCTCAGCAGACAGTATCACACATGATAGGATTAGATACACAGCTCAGCAGACAGTATCACACATGATAGAATTAGATACAGCAGATCAGCAGACAGCATCACACATGATAGGATTAGATACACAGCTCAGCAGACAGTATCACACATGATAGGATTAGATACACAGCTCAGCAGACAGTATCACACATGATAGGATTAGATACACAGCTCAGCAGACAGTATTACACATGATAGGATTAGATACACAGCTCAGCAGACAGTATCACACATGATAGGATTAGATACACGGCTCAGCAGACAGTATCACACATGATAGGATTAGATACACGGCTCAGCAGACAGCATCACACATGATAGGATTAGATACACAGCTCAGCAGACAGCATCACACATGATAGGATTAGATACAGCGGCTCAGCAGACAGTATCACACATGATAGGATTAGATACACAGCTCAGCAGACAGTATCACACATGATAGGATTAGATACACGGCTCAGCAGACAGTATCACACATGATAGGATTAGATACATGGCTCAGAAGACAGTATCACACATGATAGGATTAGATACAGGGCTCAGCAGACAGTATCACACATGATAGGATTAGATACACAGCTCAGCAGACAGTATCACACATGATAGGATTAGATACACGGCTCAGCAGACAGTATCACACAGGATAGGATTAGATACAGGGCTCAGCAGACAGTATCACACATGATAGAATTAGATACACAGCTCAGCAGACAGTATCACACATGATAGGATTAGATACATGGCACAGCAGACAGTATCACACATGATAGGATTAGATACAGCGGCTCAGCAGACAGTGTCACACATGATAGGATTAGATACACAGCTCAGGAGACAGTATCACACATGATAGGGTTAGATACACAGCTGAGCAGACAGTATCACACATGATAGGATTAGATACACAGCTCAGCAGCCAGTATCACACATGATAGGATTAGATACACAGCTCAGCAGACAGTATCACACATGATAGGATTAGATACACGGCTCAGCAGACAGTATCACACATGATAGGATTAGATACACAGCTCAGCAGACAGTATCACACATGATAGGATTAGATACACAGCTCAGCAGACAGTATCACACGTGATAGGATTAGATACATAGCTCAGCAGACAGTATCACACATGATAGGATTAGATACACGGCTCAGCAGACAGTATCACACATGATAGGATTAGATACACAGCTCAGCAGACAGTATCACACATGATAGGATTAGATACACAGCTCAGCAGACAGTATCACACGTGATAGGATTAGATACATAGCTCAGCAGACAGTATCACACATGATAGGATTAGATACACGGCTCAGCAGACAGTATCACACATGATAGGATTAGATACACAGCTCAGCAGACAGTATCACACATGATAGGATTAGATACACAGCTCAGCAGACAGTATCACACGTGATAGGATTAGATACATAGCTCAGCAGACAGTATCACACATGATAGGATTAGATCCACGGCTCAGCAGACAGTATCATACATGATAGGATTAGATACAGCGGCTCAGCAGACAGTATCACACATGATAGGATTAGATACACAGGTCAGCAAACAGTATCACACATGATAGGATTAGATACACAGCTCAGCAGACAGTATCACACATGATAGGATTAGATACACAGGTCAGCAGACAGTATCACACATGATAGGATTAGATACACAGGTCAGCAAACAGTATCACACATGATAGGATTAGATACACAGCTCAGCAGACAGTATCACACATGATAGGATTAGATACACAGCTCAGCAGACAGTATCACACATGATAGGATTAGATACACAGCTCAGCAGACAGTATCACACATGATAGGATTAGATACACAGCTCAGCAGACAGTATCACACATGATAGGATTAGATACACAGCTCAGCAGACAGTATCACACATGATAGGATTAGATACAGCTCAGCAGACAGTATCACACATGATAGGATTAGATACACAGCTCAGCAGACAGTATCACACATGATAGGATTAGATACACAGCTCAGCTGACAGTATCACACATGATAGGATTAGATACACAGCTCAGCAGACAGTATCACACATGATAGGATTAGATACACAGCTCAGCAGACAGTATTACACATGATAGGATTAGATACACAGCTCAGCAGACAGTATCACACATGATAGGATTAGATACACGGCTCAGCAGACAGTATCACACATGATAGGATTAGATACACGGCTCAGCAGACAGCATCACACATGATAGGATTAGATACACAGCTCAGCAGACAGCATCACACATGATAGGATTAGATACACAGCTCAGCAGACAGTATCACACACGATAGGATTAGATACACGGCTCAGCAGACAGTATCACACATGATAGGATTAGATACATGGCTCAGCAGACAGTATCACACATGATAGGATTAGATACAGGGCTCAGCAGACAGTATCACACATGATAGGATTAGATACACAGCTCAGCAGACAGTATCACACATGATAAGATTAGATACATGGCCCAAGGAAACAGTATCACACATGATAGGATTAGATACACAGCTCAGCAGACAGAATCACACATGATAGGATTAGATACACAGCTCAGCAGACAGTATCACACATGATCGGATTAGATACAGCGGCTCAGCAGACAGTATCACACATGATAGGATTAGATACACGGCTCAGCAGACAGTATCACACAGGATAGGATTAGATACAGGGCTCAGCAGACAGTATCACACATGATAGAATTAGATACACGGCTCAGCAGACAGAATCACACATGATAGGATTAGATACACAGCTCAGCAGACAGTATCACACATGATAGGATTAGATACAGCGGCTCAGCAGACAGTATCACACATGATAGGATTAGATACACGGCTCAGCAGACAGTATCACACAGGATAGGATTAGATACAGGTTTCAGCAGACAGTATCACACATGATAGGATTAGATACACGGCACAGCAGACAGTATCACACATGATAGGATTAGATACACAGCTCAGCAGACAGTATCACACATGATAGGATTAGATACACAGCTCAGCAGACAGTATCACACATGATATGATTAGATACACAGCTCAGCAGACAGTATCACACATGATAGGATTAGATACACAGCTCAGCAGACAGTATCACACATGATAGGATTAGATACACAGCTCAGCAGACAGTATCACACATGATAGAATTAGATACACAGCTCAGCAGACAGTATCACACATGATAGGATTAGATACACAGCTCAGCAGACAGTATCACACAGGATAGGATTAGATACACAGCTCAGCAGACAGTATTACACATGATAGGATTAGATACACAGCTCAGCAGACAGTATCACACATGATAGGATTAGATACACAGCTCAGCAGACAGAAACACACATGATAGGATTAGATACACAGCTCAGCAGACAGTATCACACATGATAGGATTAGATACAGCGGCTCAGCAGACAGTATCACACATGATAGGATTAGATACACGGCTAAGCAGACAGTATCACACATGATAGGATTAGATACAGGTCTCAGCAGACAGTATCACACATGATAGGATTAGATACACGGCTCAGCAGACAGTATCACACATGATAGGATTAGATACACAGCTCAGCAGACAGTATTACACATGATAGGATTAGATACACGGCTCAGCAGACAGTATCACACATGATAGGATTAGATACACGGCTAAGCAGACAGTATCACACATGATAGGATTAGATACACGGCTCAGCAGACAGCATCACACATGATAGGATTAGATACACAGCTCAGCAGACAGTATCACACATGATAGGATTAGATACAGCGGCTCAGCAGACAGTATCACACATGATAGGATTAGATACACGGCTCAGCAGACACTATCACACATGATAGGATTAGATACAGGTCTCAGCAGACAGTATCACACATGATAGGATTAGATACACGACTCAGCAGACAGTATCACACATGATAGGATTAGATACACGGCTCAGCAGACAGTATCACACATGAAAGGATTAGATACACAGCTCAGCAGACAGTATCACACATGATAGGATTAGATACACGTCTCAGCAGACAGTATCACATATGATAGGATTAGATACACGGCTCAGCAGACAGCATCACACATGATAGGATTAGATACACAGCTCAGCAGACAGTGTCACACATGCAAGGATTAGATACAGGGCTCAGCAGACAGTATCACACATGATAGGATTAGATACACAGCTCAGCAGACAGTGTCACACATGATAGGATTAGATACACAGTTCAGCAGACAGTGTCACACATGATAGGATTAGATACAAGGCTCAGCAGACAGTATCACACATGATAGGATTAGATACACAGCTCAGCAGACAGTATCACACATGATAGGATTAGATACACAGCTCAGCAGACAGTATCACACATGATAGGATTAGATAAACAACTCAGCAGACAGTATCACACATGGTAGGATTAGATACACAGCTCAGCAGACAGCATCACACATGATAGGATTAGATACAGGGCTCAGCAGACAGCATCACACATGATAGGATTAGATACACAGCTCAGCAGACAGTATCACACGTGATAGGATTAGACACAGTGGCTCAGCAGACAGTATCACACATGATAGGATTAGATACACAGCTCAGGAGACAGTATCACACATGATAGGATTAGATACACTGCTGAGCAGACAGCATCACACATGATAGGATTAGATACACTGGCTCAGCAGACAGCATCACACATGATAGGATTAGATACAGGGCTCAGCAGACAGCATCACACATGATAGGATTAGATACACTGGCTCAGCAGACAGTATCACACATGATAGGATTAGATACACAGCTCAGGAGACAGTATCACACATAATAGGATTAGATACAGCAGCTCAGCAGACAGTATCACACATGATAGGATTAGACACAGTGGCTCAGCAGACAGTATCACACATGATAGGATTAGATACACAGCTCAGGAGACAGTATCACACATGATAGGATTAGATACACTGCTGAGCAGACAGCATCACACATGATAGGATTAGATACACTGGCTCAGCAGACAGCATCACACATGATAGGATTAGATACAGGGCTCAGCAGACAGCATCACACATGATAGGATTAGATACACTGGCTCAGCAGACAGTATCACACATGATAGGATTAGATACACAGCTCAGGAGACAGTATCACACATAATAGGATTAGATACACAGCTCAGCAGACAGTATCACACATGTTAGGATTAGATACACAGCTCAGCAGACAGTATCACACAGGATAGGATTAGATACATGGCTCAGCAGACAGTATCACACATGATAGGATTAGATACATGGCTCAGCAGACAGTATCACACATGATAGGATTAGATACAGGGCTCAGCAGACAGTATCACACATGATAGGATTAGATACACAGCTCAGCAGACAGTATCACACATGATAAGATTAGATACATGGCCCAAGCAAACAGTATCACACATGATAGGATTAGATACACGGCTCAGCAGACAGTATCACACATGATAGGATTAGATACACAGCTCAGCAGACAGCATCACACATGATAGGATTAGATACAGCGGCTCAGCAGACAGTATCACACATGATAGGATTAGATACACAGCTCAGCAGACAGTATCACACATGATAGGATTAGATACACGGCTCAGCAGACAGTATCACACATGATAGGATTAGATACACAGCTCAGCAGACAGTATCACACATGATAGGATTAGATACACAGCTCAGCAGACAGTATCACACGTGATAGGATTAGATACATAGCTCAGTAGACAGTATCACACATGATAGGATTAGATACAGGGCTTAGCAGACAGCATCACACATGATAGGATTAGATACACAGCTCAGCAGACAGTATCACACATGATAGGATTAGATACACGGCTCAGCAGACAGTATCACACATGATAGGATTAGATACATGGCTCAGCAGACAGTATCACACATGATAGGATTAGATACAGGGCTCAGCAGACAGTATCACACATGATAGGATTAGATACACAGCTCAGCAGACAGTATCACACATGATAAGATTAGATACATGGCCCAAGCAAACAGTATCACACATGATAGGATTAGATACATGGCTCAGCAGACAGTATCACACATGATAGAATTAGATACACGGCTCAGCAGACAGAATCACACATGATAGGATTAGATACACAGCTCAGCAGACAGTATCACACATGATAGGATTAGATACAGCGGCTCAGCAGACAGTATCACACATGATAGGATTAGATACACGGCTCAGCAGACAGTATCACACAGGATAGGATTAGATACAGGTTTCAGAAGACAGTATCACACATGATAGGATTAGATACACAGCTCAGCAGACAGTATTACACATGATAGGATTAGATACACGGCTCAGCAGACAGTATTACACATGATAGGATTAGATACACGGCTCAGCAGACAGTATCACACATGATAGGATTAGATACACGGCTAAGCAGACAGTATCACACATGATAGGATTAGATACACGGCTCAGCAGACAGCATCACACATGATAGGATTAGATACACAGCTCAGCAGACAGTATCACACATGATAGGATTAGATACAGCGGCTCAGCAGACAGTATCACACATGATAGGATTAGATACACGGCTCAGCAGACAGTATCACACATGATAGGATTAGATACAGGTCTCAGCAGACAGTATCACACATGATAGGATTAGATACACGGCTCAGCAGACAGTATCACACATAATAGGATTAGATACACAGCTCAGCAGACAGTATCACACATGATAGGATTAGATACACGGCTCAGCAGACAGTATCACATATGATAGGATTAGATACACGGCTCAGCAGACAGCATCACACATGATAGGATTAGATACAGCGGCTCAGCAGACAGTATCACACATGATAGGATTAGATACACAGCTCAGCAGACAGTGTCACACATGCAAGGATTAGATACACTGCTCAGCAGACAGTGTCACACATGATAGGATTAGATACAGGTCTCAGCAGACAGTATCACACATGATAGGATTAGATACAGGTCTCAGCAGACTGTATCACACATGATAGGATTAGATACAGCAGCTCAGCAGACAGTATCACACATGATAGGATTAGATACACAGCTCAGCAAACAGTGTCACACATGATAGGATTAGATACACAGCTCAGCAGACAGTGTCACACATGATAGGATTAGATACAAGGCTCAGCAGACAGTATCACACATGATAGGATTAGATAAACAACTCAGCAGACAGTATCACACATGATAGGATTAGATACACAGCTCAGCAGACAGTATCACACATGATAGGATTAGATACACAGCTCAGCAGACAGTATCACACATGATAGGATTATATACACAGCTCAGCAGACAGCATCACACATGATAGGATTAGATACAGGGCTCAGCAGACAGTATCACACATGATAGGATTAGATACACAGCTCAGCAGACAGTATCACACATGATAGGATTAGATACAGGGCTCAGCAGACAGTATCACACATGATAGGATTAGATACACAGCTCAGCAGACAGTATCACACATGATAGGATTAGATACACAGCTCAGGAGACAGTATCACACATGATAGGATTAGATACACGGCTCAGCAGACAGTATCACACATGATAGGATTAGATACACAGCTGAGCAGACAGTATCACACATGATAGGATTATATACACAGCTCAGCAGACAGTATCACACATGATAGGATTAGATACACCGCTCAGCAGACAGTATCACACATGATAGGATTAGATACAGGGCTCAGCAGACAGTATCACACATGATAGGATTAGATACACAGCTCAGCAGACAGTATCACACATGATAGGATTAGATACAGGGCTCAGCAGACAGTATCACACATGATAGGATTAGATACACAGCTCAGCAGACAGTATCACACATGATAGGATTAGATACACAGCTCAGGAGACAGTATCACACATGATAGGATTAGATACACGGCTCAGCAGACAGTATCACACATGATAGGATTAGATACACAGCTGAGCAGACAGCATCACACATGATAGGATTAGATACACTGGCTCAGCAGACAGCATCACACATGATAGGATTAGATACAGGGCTCAGCAGACAGCATCACACATGATAGGATTAGATACACTGGCTCAGCAGACAGTATCACACATGATAGGATTAGATACACAGCTCAGGAGACAGTATCACACATAATAGGATTAGATACACAGCTCAGCAGACAGTATCACACATGATAGGATTAGATACACAGCTCAGCAGACAGTATCACACGTGATAGGATTAGATACATAGCTCAGTAGACAGTATCACACATGATAGGATTAGATACACAGCTCAGCAGACAGTATCACACATGATAGGATTAGATACAGCGGCTCAGCAGACAGTATCACACATGATAGGATTAGATACACAGCTCAGCAGACAGTATCACACGTGATAGGATTAGATACATAGCTCAGTAGACAGTATCACACATGATAGGATTAGATACACAGCTCAGCAGACAGTATCACACATGATAGGATTAGATACAGGGCTCAGCAGACAGTATCACACATGATAGGATTAGATACAGGGCTTAGCAGACAGCATCACACATGATAGGATTAGATACAGCTCAGCAGACAGTATCACACATGATAGGATTAGATACACAGCTCAGCAGACAGTATCACACATGATAGGATTAGATACACAGCTCAGCAGACAGTATCACACATGATAGGATTAGATACACAGCTCAGCAGACAGTATCACACATGATAGGATTAGATACAGCTCAGCAGACAGTATCACACATGATAGGATTAGATACACGGCTCAGCAGACAGTATCACACATGATAGGATTAGATACACGGCTCAGCAGACAGTATCACACATGATAGGATTAGATACACAGCTCAGCAGACAGTATCACACATGATAGGATTAGATACACAGCTCAGCAGACGGTATCACACATGATAGGATTAGATACACAGCTCAGCAGACAGTATCACACATGATAGGATTAGATACACGGCTCAGCAGACAGTATCACACATGATAGGATTAGATACATGGCTCAGCAGACAGTATTACACATGATAGGATTAGATACACTGCTCAGCAGACATTATCACACATGATAGGATTAGATACAGGGCTCAGCAGACAGTATCACACATGATAGCATTAGATACACGGCTCAGCAGACAGTATCACACATGATAGGATTAGATACACGGCTCAGCAGACAGCATCACACATGATAGGATTAGATACAGGGCTCAGCAGACAGTATCACACATGATAGGATTAGATACACAGCTCAGCAGACAGTATCACACATGATAAGATTAGATACATGGCCCAAGCAGACAGTATCACACATGATAGGATTAGATACATGGCTCAGCAGACAGTATCACACATGATAGGATTAGATACACGGCTCAGCAGACAGTATCACACATGATAGAATTAGATACACGGCTCAGCAGACAGAATCACACATGATAGGATTAGATACACAGCTCAGCAGACAGTATCACACATGATAGGATTAGATACAGCGGCTCAGCAGACAGTATCACACATGATAGGATTAGATACACGGCTCAGCAGACAGTATCACACAGGATAGGATTAGATACAGGTTTCAGAAGACAGTATCACACATGATAGGATTAGATACACGGCACAGCAGACAGTATCACACATGACAGGATTAGATACACAGCTCAGCAGACAGTATCACACATGATAGGATTAGATACACAGCTCAGCAGACAGTATCACACATGATAGGATTAGATACACAAATCAGCAGACAGTATCACACATGATAGGATTAGATACACAGCTCAGCAGACAGTATCACACATGATAGGATTAGATACACAGCTCAGCAGACAGTATCACACATGATAGAATTAGATACACAGCTCAGCAGACAGTATCACACATGATAGGATTAGATACACAGCTCAGCAGACAGTATCACACAGGATAGGATTAGATACACAGCTCAGCAGACAGTATTACACATGATAGGATTAGATACACGGCTCAGCAGACAGTATCACACATGATAGGATTAGATACACAGCTCAGCAGACAGTATCACACATGATAGGATTAGATACACGGCTCAGCAGACAGAAACACACATGATAGGATTAGATACACAGCTCAGCAGACAGTATCGCACATGATAGGATTAGATACAGCTTCTCAGCAGACAGTATCACACATGATAGGATTAGATACACGGCTCAGCAGACAGTATCACACATGATAGGATTAGATACAGGTCTCAGCAGACTGTATCACACATGATAGGATTAGATACACGGCTCAGCAGACAGTATCACACATGATAGGATTAGATACACGGCTCAGCAGACAGTATTACACATGATAGGATTAGATACACGGCTCAGCAGACAGTATCACACATGATAGGATTAGATACACGGCTAAGCAGACAGTATCACACATGATAGGATTAGATACACGGCTCAGCAGACAGTATCACACATGATAGGATTAGATACAGCGGCTCAGCAGACAGTATCACACATGATAGGATTAGATACACGGCTCAGCAGACAGTATCACACATGATAGGATTAGATACAGGTCTCAGCAGACAGTATCACACATGATAGGATTAGATACACGACTCAGCAGACAGTATCACACATGATAGGATTAGATACACGGCTCAGCAGACAGTATCACACATGATAGGATTAGATACACAGCTCAGCAGACAGTATCACACATGATAGGATTAGATACACGGCTCAGCAGACAGTATCACATATGATAGGATTAGATACACGGCTCAGTAGACAGCATCACACATGATAGGATTAGATACAGCGGCTCAGCAGACAGTATCACACATCATAGGATTAGATACACAGCTCAGCAGACAGTGTCACACATGCAAGGATTTGATACACTGCTCAGCAGACAGTGTCACACATGATAGGATTAGATACAGGTCTCAGCAGACAGTATCACACATGATAGGATTAGATACAGGTCTCAGCAGACTGTATCACACATGATAGGATTAGATACAGCAGCTCAGCAGACAGTATCACACATGATAGGATTAGATACACAGCTCAGCAAACAGTGTCACACATGATAGGATTAGATACACAGCTCAGCAGACAGTGTCACACATGATAGGATTAGATACAAGGCTCAGCAGACAGTATCACACATGATAGGATTAGATACACAGCTCAGCAGACAGTATCACACATGATAGGATTAGATACACAGCTCAGCAGACAGTATCACACATGATAGGACTAGATAGATGGCTCAGCAGACAGTATCACACATGACAGGATTAGATACACGGCTCAGTAGACAGTATCACACATGATAGGATTAGATACACAGCTCAGCAGACAGTATCACACATGATAGGATTATATACACAGCTCAGCAGACAGCATCACACATGATAGGATTAGATACACTGCTCAGCAGACAGTATCACACATGATAGGATTAGATACACAGCTCAGGAGACAGTATCACACATGATAGGATTAGATACACGGCTCAGCAGACAGTATCACACATGATAGGATTAGATACACAGCTGAGCAGACAGCATCACACATGATAGGATTAGATACACTGGCTCAGCAGACAGCATCACACATGATAGGATTAGATACAGGGCTCAGCAGACAGCATCACACATGATAGGATTAGATACACTGGCTCAGCAGACAGTATCACACAGGATAGCATTAGATACACAGCTCAGGAGACAGTATCACACATAATAGGATTAGATACACGGCTCAGCAGACAGTATCACACATGATAGGATTAGATAAACAACTCAGCAGACAGTATCACACATGGTAGGATTTGATACACTGCTCAGCAGACAGTATCACACATGATAGGATTAGATACACGGCTCAGCAGACAGTATCACACATGATAGGATTATATACACAGCTCAGCAGACAGCATCACACATGATAGGATTAGATACAGGGCTCAGCAGACAGCATCACACATGATAGGATTAGATACACTGGCTCAGCAGACAGTATCACACATGATAGGATTAGATACACAGCTCAGGAGACAGTATCACACATGATAGGATTAGATACACGGCTCAGCAGACAGTATCACACATGATAGGATTAGATACACAGCTGAGCAGACAGCATCACACATGATAGGATTAGATACACTGGCTCAGCAGACAGCATCACACATGATAGGATTAGATACAGGGCTCAGCAGACAGCATCACACATGATAGGATTAGATACACTGGCTCAGCAGACAGTATCACACATGATAGGATTAGATACACAGCTCAGGAGACAGTATCACACATAATAGGATTAGATACACAGCTCAGCAGACAGTATCACACATGATAGAATTAGATACACAGCTCAGCAGACAGTATCACACAGGATAGGATTAGATACACGGCTCAGCAGACAGTATCACACATGATAGGATTAGATACACAGCTCAGCAGACAGTATTACACATGATAGGATTAGATACACGGCTCAGCAGACAGTATCACACATGATAGGATTAGATACACGGCTAAGCAGACAGTATCACACATGATAGGATTAGATACACGGCTCAGCAGACAGTATCACACATGATAGGATTAGATACAGCGGCTCAGCAGACAGTATCACACATGATAGGATTAGATACAGGTCTCAGCAGACAGTATCACACATGATAGGATTAGATACACGGCTCAGCAGACAGCATCACACATGATAGGATTAGATACAGCGGCTCAGCAGACAGTATCACACATGATAGGATTAGATACACAGCTCAGTAGACAGTGTCACACATGCAAGGATTAGATACACTGCTCAGCAGACAGTGTCACACATGATAGGATTAGATACAGGTCTCAGCAGACAGTATCACACATGATAGGATTAGATACAGGTCTCAGCAGACTGTATCACACATGATAGGATTAGATACAGCAGCTCAGCAGACAGTATCACACATGATAGGATTAGATACACAGCTCAGCAGACAGTATCACACATGATAGGATTAGATACAGGTCTCAGCAGACAGTATCACACATGATAGGATTAGATACACGGCTCAGCAGACAGCATCACACATGATAGGATTAGATACACAGCTCAGCAGACAGTATCACACATGATAGGATTAGATACACAGCTCAGTAGACAGTGTCACACATGCAAGGATTAGATACAGGTCTCAGCAGACAGTATCACACATGATAGGATTAGATACAGGTCTCAGCAGACTGTATCACACATGATAGGATTAGATACAGCAGCTCAGCAGACAGTATCACACATGATAGGATTAGATACACAGCTCAGCAAACAGTGTCACACATGATAGGATTAGATACACAGCTCAGCAAACAGTGTCACACATGATAGGATTAGATACACAGCTCAGCAGACAGTGTCACACATGATAGGATTAGATACAAGGCTCAGCAGACAGTATCACACATGATAGGATTAGATACACAGCTCAGCAGACAGTATCACACATGATAGGATTAGATACACAGCTCAGCAGACAGTATCACACATGATAGGATTAGATAAACAACTCAGCAGACAGTATCACACATGGTAGGAATTGATACACTGCTCAGCAGACAGTATCACACATGATAGGATTAGATACACAGCTCAGCAGACAGTATCACACATGATAGGATTATATACACAGCTCAGCAGACAGTATCACACATGATAGGATTAGATACAGGGCTCAGCAGACAGCATCACACATGATAGGATTAGATACACTGGCTCAGCAGACAGTATCACACATGATAGGATTAGATACACAGCTCAGCAGACAGTATCACACATGATAGGATTAGATACACAGCTCAGCAGACAGTATCACACATTATAGGATTAGATACACAGCTCAGGAGACAGTATCACACATGATAGGATTAGATACACGGCTCAGCAGACAGTATCACACATGATAGGATTAGATACACAGCTCAGCAGACAGTGTCACACATGATAGGATTAGATACACAGCTCAGCAGACAGTGTCACACATGATAGGATTAGATACAAGGCTCAGCAGACAGTATCACACATGATAGGATTAGATACACAGCTCAGCAGACAGTATCACACATGATAGGATTAGATACACAGCTCAGCAGACAGTATCACACATGATAGGATTAGATAAACAACTCAGCAGACAGTATCACACATGGTAGGATTAGATACACAGCTCAGCAGACAGCATCACACATGATAGGATTAGATACAGGGCTCAGCAGACAGCATCACACATGATAGGATTAGATACACAGCTCAGCAGACAGTATCACACGTGATAGGATTAGACACAGTGGCTCAGCAGACAGTATCACACATGATAGGATTAGATACACAGCTCAGGAGACAGTATCACACATGATAGGATTAGATACACTGCTGAGCAGGCAGCATCACACATGATAGGATTAGATACACTGGCTCAGCAGACAGCATCACACATGATAGGATTAGATACAGGGCTCAGCAGACAGCATCACACATGATAGGATTAGATACACTGGCTCAGCAGACAGTATCACACATGATAGGATTAGATACACAGCTCAGGAGACAGTATCACACATAATAGGATTAGATACAGCAGCTCAGCAGACAGTATCACACATGATAGGATTAGACACAGTGGCTCAGCAGACAGTATCACACATGATAGGATTAGATACACAGCTCAGGAGACAGTATCACACATGATAGGATTAGATACACTGCTGAGCAGACAGCATCACACATGATAGGATTAGATACACTGGCTCAGCAGACAGCATCACACATGATAGGATTAGATACAGGGCTCAGCAGACAGCATCACACATGATAGGATTAGATACACTGGCTCAGCAGACAGTATCACACATGATAGGATTAGATACACAGCTCAGGAGACAGTATCACACATAATAGGATTAGATACACAGCTCAGCAGACAGTATCACACATGTTAGGATTAGATACACAGCTCAGCAGACAGTATCACACAGGATAGGATTAGATACATGGCTCAGCAGACAGTATCACACATGATAGGATTAGATACAGGGCTCAGCAGACAGTATCACACATGATAGGATTAGATACACAGCTCAGCAGACAGTATCACACATGATAAGATTAGATACATGGCCCAAGCAAACAGTATCACACATGATAGGATTAGATACACGGCTCAGCAGACAGTATCACACATGATAGGATTAGATACACAGCTCAGCAGACAGCATCACACATGATAGGATTAGATACAGCGGCTCAGCAGACAGTATCACACATGATAGGATTAGATACACAGCTCAGCAGACAGTATCACACATGATAGGATTAGATACACGGCTCAGCAGACAGTATCACACATGATAGGATTAGATACACAGCTCAGCAGACAGTATCACACATGATAGGATTAGATACACAGCTCAGCAGACAGTATCACACGTGATAGGATTAGATACATAGCTCAGTAGACAGTATCACACATGATAGGATTAGATACAGGGCTTAGCAGACAGCATCACACATGATAGGATTAGATACACAGCTCAGCAGACAGTATCACACATGATAGGATTAGATACACGGCTCAGCAGACAGTATCACACATGATAGGATTAGATACATGGCTCAGCAGACAGTATCACACATGATAGGATTAGATACAGGGCTCAGCAGACAGTATCACACATGATAGGATTAGATACACAGCTCAGCAGACAGTATCACACATGATAAGATTAGATACATGGCCCAAGCAAACAGTATCACACATGATAGGATTAGATACATGGCTCAGCAGACAGTATCACACATGATAGAATTAGATACACGGCTCAGCAGACAGAATCACACATGATAGGATTAGATACACAGCTCAGCAGACAGTATCACACATGATAGGATTAGATACAGCGGCTCAGCAGACAGTATCACACATGATAGGATTAGATACACGGCTCAGCAGACAGTATCACACAGGATAGGATTAGATACAGGTTTCAGAAGACAGTATCACACATGATAGGATTAGATACACAGCTCAGCAGACAGTATTACACATGATAGGATTAGATACACGGCTCAGCAGACAGTATTACACATGATAGGATTAGATACACGGCTCAGCAGACAGTATCACACATGATAGGATTAGATACACGGCTAAGCAGACAGTATCACACATGATAGGATTAGATACACGGCTCAGCAGACAGCATCACACATGATAGGATTAGATACACAGCTCAGCAGACAGTATCACACATGATAGGATTAGATACAGCGGCTCAGCAGACAGTATCACACATGATAGGATTAGATACACGGCTCAGCAGACAGTATCACACATGATAGGATTAGATACAGGTCTCAGCAGACAGTATCACACATGATAGGATTAGATACACGGCTCAGCAGACAGTATCACACATGATAGGATTAGATACACAGCTCAGCAGACAGTATCACACATGATAGGATTAGATACACGGCTCAGCAGACAGTATCACATATGATAGGATTAGATACACGGCTCAGCAGACAGCATCACACATGATAGGATTAGATACAGCGGCTCAGCAGACAGTATCACACATGATAGGATTAGATACACAGCTCAGCAGACAGTGTCACACATGCAAGGATTAGATACACTGCTCAGCAGACAGTGTCACACATGATAGGATTAGATACAGGTCTCAGCAGACAGTATCACACATGATAGGATTAGATACAGGTCTCAGCAGACTGTATCACACATGATAGGATTAGATACAGCAGCTCAGCAGACAGTATCACACATGATAGGATTAGATACACAGCTCAGCAAACAGTGTCACACATGATAGGATTAGATACACAGCTCAGCAGACAGTGTCACACATGATAGGATTAGATACAAGGCTCAGCAGACAGTATCACACATGATAGGATTAGATAAACAACTCAGCAGACAGTATCACACATGATAGGATTAGATACACAGCTCAGCAGACAGTATCACACATGATAGGATTAGATACACAGCTCAGCAGACAGTATCACACATGATAGGATTATATACACAGCTCAGCAGACAGCATCACACATGATAGGATTAGATACAGGGCTCAGCAGACAGTATCACACATGATAGGATTAGATACACAGCTCAGCAGACAGTATCACACATGATAGGATTAGATACAGGGCTCAGCAGACAGTATCACACATGATAGGATTAGATACACAGCTCAGCAGACAGTATCACACATGATAGGATTAGATACACAGCTCAGGAGACAGTATCACACATGATAGGATTAGATACACGGCTCAGCAGACAGTATCACACATGATAGGATTAGATACACAGCTGAGCAGACAGTATCACACATGATAGGATTATATACACAGCTCAGCAGACAGCATCACACATGATAGGATTAGATACAGGGCTCAGCAGACAGTATCACACATGATAGGATTAGATACACAGCTCAGCAGACAGTATCACACATGATAGGATTAGATACAGGGCTCAGCAGACAGTATCACACATGATAGGATTAGATACACAGCTCAGCAGACAGTATCACACATGATAGGATTAGATACACAGCTCAGGAGACAGTATCACACATGATAGGATTAGATACACGGCTCAGCAGACAGTATCACACATGATAGGATTAGATACACAGCTGAGCAGACAGCATCACACATGATAGGATTAGATACACTGGCTCAGCAGACAGCATCACACATGATAGGATTAGATACAGGGCTCAGCAGACAGCATCACACATGATAGGATTAGATACACTGGCTCAGCAGACAGTATCACACATGATAGGATTAGATACACAGCTCAGGAGACAGTATCACACATAATAGGATTAGATACACAGCTCAGCAGACAGTATCACACATGATAGGATTAGATACACAGCTCAGCAGACAGTATCACACGTGATAGGATTAGATACATAGCTCAGTAGACAGTATCACACATGATAGGATTAGATACACAGCTCAGCAGACAGTATCACACATGATAGGATTAGATACAGCGGCTCAGCAGACAGTATCACACATGATAGGATTAGATACACAGCTCAGCAGACAGTATCACACGTGATAGGATTAGATACATAGCTCAGTAGACAGTATCACACATGATAGGATTAGATACACAGCTCAGCAGACAGTATCACACGTGATAGGATTAGACACAGTGGCTCAGCAGACAGTATCACACATGATAGGATTAGATACACAGCTCAGGAGACAGTATCACACATGATAGGATTAGATACACTGCTGAGCAGACAGCATCACACATGATAGGATTAGATACACTGGCTCAGCAGACAGCATCACACATGATAGGATTAGATACAGGGCTCAGCAGACAGCATCACACATGATAGGATTAGATACACTGGCTCAGCAGACAGTATCACACATGATAGGATTAGATACACAGCTCAGGAGACAGTATCACACATAATAGGATTAGATACAGCAGCTCAGCAGACAGTATCACACATGATAGGATTAGACACAGTGGCTCAGCAGACAGTATCACACATGATAGGATTAGATACACAGCTCAGGAGACAGTATCACACATGATAGGATTAGATACACTGCTGAGCAGACAGCATCACACATGATAGGATTAGATACACTGGCTCAGCAGACAGCATCACACATGATAGGATTAGATACAGGGCTCAGCAGACAGCATCACACATGATAGGATTAGATACACTGGCTCAGCAGACAGTATCACACATGATAGGATTAGATACACAGCTCAGGAGACAGTATCACACATAATAGGATTAGATACACAGCTCAGCAGACAGTATCACACATGTTAGGATTAGATACACAGCTCAGCAGACAGTATCACACAGGATAGGATTAGATACATGGCTCAGCAGACAGTATCACACATGATAGGATTAGATACAGGGCTCAGCAGACAGTATCACACATGATAGGATTAGATACACAGCTCAGCAGACAGTATCACACATGATAAGATTAGATACATGGCCCAAGCAAACAGTATCACACATGATAGGATTAGATACACGGCTCAGCAGACAGTATCACACATGATAGGATTAGATACACAGCTCAGCAGACAGCATCACACATGATAGGATTAGATACAGCGGCTCAGCAGACAGTATCACACATGATAGGATTAGATACACAGCTCAGCAGACAGTATCACACATGATAGGATTAGATACACGGCTCAGCAGACAGTATCACACATGATAGGATTAGATACACAGCTCAGCAGACAGTATCACACATGATAGGATTAGATACACAGCTCAGCAGACAGTATCACACGTGATAGGATTAGATACATAGCTCAGTAGACAGTATCACACATGATAGGATTAGATACAGGGCTTAGCAGACAGCATCACACATGATAGGATTAGATACACAGCTCAGCAGACAGTATCACACATGATAGGATTAGATACACGGCTCAGCAGACAGTATCACACATGATAGGATTAGATACATGGCTCAGCAGACAGTATCACACATGATAGGATTAGATACAGGGCTCAGCAGACAGTATCACACATGATAGGATTAGATACACAGCTCAGCAGACAGTATCACACATGATAAGATTAGATACATGGCCCAAGCAAACAGTATCACACATGATAGGATTAGATACATGGCTCAGCAGACAGTATCACACATGATAGAATTAGATACACGGCTCAGCAGACAGAATCACACATGATAGGATTAGATACACAGCTCAGCAGACAGTATCACACATGATAGGATTAGATACAGCGGCTCAGCAGACAGTATCACACATGATAGGATTAGATACACGGCTCAGCAGACAGTATCACACAGGATAGGATTAGATACAGGTTTCAGAAGACAGTATCACACATGATAGGATTAGATACACAGCTCAGCAGACAGTATTACACATGATAGGATTAGATACACGGCTCAGCAGACAGTATTACACATGATAGGATTAGATACACGGCTCAGCAGACAGTATCACACATGATAGGATTAGATACACGGCTAAGCAGACAGTATCACACATGATAGGATTAGATACACGGCTCAGCAGACAGCATCACACATGATAGGATTAGATACACAGCTCAGCAGACAGTATCACACATGATAGGATTAGATACAGCGGCTCAGCAGACAGTATCACACATGATAGGATTAGATACACGGCTCAGCAGACAGTATCACACATGATAGGATTAGATACAGGTCTCAGCAGACAGTATCACACATGATAGGATTAGATACACGGCTCAGCAGACAGTATCACACATGATAGGATTAGATACACAGCTCAGCAGACAGTATCACACATGATAGGATTAGATACACGGCTCAGCAGACAGTATCACATATGATAGGATTAGATACACGGCTCAGCAGACAGCATCACACATGATAGGATTAGATACAGCGGCTCAGCAGACAGTATCACACATGATAGGATTAGATACACAGCTCAGCAGACAGTGTCACACATGCAAGGATTAGATACACTGCTCAGCAGACAGTGTCACACATGATAGGATTAGATACAGGTCTCAGCAGACAGTATCACACATGATAGGATTAGATACAGGTCTCAGCAGACTGTATCACACATGATAGGATTAGATACAGCAGCTCAGCAGACAGTATCACACATGATAGGATTAGATACACAGCTCAGCAAACAGTGTCACACATGATAGGATTAGATACACAGCTCAGCAGACAGTGTCACACATGATAGGATTAGATACAAGGCTCAGCAGACAGTATCACACATGATAGGATTAGATAAACAACTCAGCAGACAGTATCACACATGATAGGATTAGATACACAGCTCAGCAGACAGTATCACACATGATAGGATTAGATACACAGCTCAGCAGACAGTATCACACATGATAGGATTATATACACAGCTCAGCAGACAGCATCACACATGATAGGATTAGATACAGGGCTCAGCAGACAGTATCACACATGATAGGATTAGATACACAGCTCAGCAGACAGTATCACACATGATAGGATTAGATACAGGGCTCAGCAGACAGTATCACACATGATAGGATTAGATACACAGCTCAGCAGACAGTATCACACATGATAGGATTAGATACACAGCTCAGGAGACAGTATCACACATGATAGGATTAGATACACGGCTCAGCAGACAGTATCACACATGATAGGATTAGATACACAGCTGAGCAGACAGTATCACACATGATAGGATTATATACACAGCTCAGCAGACAGCATCACACATGATAGGATTAGATACAGGGCTCAGCAGGACAGTATCACACATGATAGGATTAGATACACAGCTCAGCAGACAGTATCACACATGATAGGATTAGATACAGGGCTCAGCAGACAGTATCACACATGATAGGATTAGATACACAGCTCAGCAGACAGTATCACACATGATAGGATTAGATACACAGCTCAGGAGACAGTATCACACATGATAGGATTAGATACACGGCTCAGCAGACAGTATCACACATGATAGGATTAGATACACAGCTGAGCAGACAGCATCACACATGATAGGATTAGATACACTGGCTCAGCAGACAGCATCACACATGATAGGATTAGATACAGGGCTCAGCAGACAGCATCACACATGATAGGATTAGATACACTGGCTCAGCAGACAGTATCACACATGATAGGATTAGATACACAGCTCAGGAGACAGTATCACACATAATAGGATTAGATACACAGCTCAGCAGACAGTATCACACATGATAGGATTAGATACACAGCTCAGCAGACAGTATCACACGTGATAGGATTAGATACATAGCTCAGTAGACAGTATCACACATGATAGGATTAGATACACAGCTCAGCAGACAGTATCACACATGATAGGATTAGATACAGCGGCTCAGCAGACAGTATCACACATGATAGGATTAGATACACAGCTCAGCAGACAGTATCACACGTGATAGGATTAGATACATAGCTCAGTAGACAGTATCACACATGATAGGATTAGATACACAGCTCAGCAGACAGTATCACACATGATAGGATTAGATACAGGGCTCAGCAGACAGTATCACACATGATAGGATTAGATACACAGCTCAGCAGACAGTATCACACATGATAGGATTAGATACAGCCCAGCAGAGAGTATCACACATGATAGGATTAGATACAGGGCTTAGCAGACAGCATCACACATGATAGGATTAGATACAGCCCAGCAGAGAGTATCACACATGATAGAATTAGATACACAGCTCAGCAGACAGTATCACACATGATAGGATTAGATACACAGCTCAGCAGACAGTATCACACATGATAGGATTAGATACACAGCTCAGCAGACAGTATCACACATGATAGGATTAGATACAGCTCAGCAGACAGTATCACACATGATAGGATTAGATACACAGCTCAGCAGACAGTATCACACATGATAGGATTAGATACACAGCTCAGCAGACAGTATCACACATGATAGGATTAGATACACAGCTCAGCAGACAGTATCACACATGATAGGATTAGATACAGGGCTCAGCAGACAGTATCACACATGATAGCATTAGATACACAGCTCAGCAGACAGTATCACACATGATAGGATTAGATACACAGCTCAGCAGACAGCATCACACATGATAGGATTAGATACAGGGCTCAGCAGACAGTATCACACATGATAGGATTAGATACACAGCTCAGCAGACAGTATCACACATGATAAGATTAGATACATGGCCCAAGCAAACAGTATCACACATGATAGGATTAGATACACGGCTCAGCAGACAGTATCACACATGATAGGATTAGATACACGGCTCAGCAGACAGTATCACACATGATAGAATTAGATACACGGCTCAGCAGACAGAATCACACATGATAGGATTAGATACACAGCTCAGCAGACAGTATCACACATGATAGGATTAGATACAGCGGCTCAGCAGACAGTATCACACATGATAGGATTAGATACACGGCTCAGCAGACAGTATCACACAGGATAGGATTAGATACAGGTTTCAGAAGACAGTATCACACATGATAGGATTAGATACACGGCACAGCAGACAGTATCACACATGATAGGATTAGATACACAGCTCAGCAGACAGTATCACACATGATAGGATTAGATACACAGCTCAGCAGACAGTATCACACATGATAGGATTAGATACACAAATCAGCAGACAGTATCACACATGATAGGATTAGATACACAGCTCAGCAGACAGTATCACACATGATAGGATTAGATACACAGCTCAGCAGACAGTATCACACATGATAGAATTAGATACACAGCTCAGCAGACAGTATCACACATGATAGGATTAGATACACAGCTCAGCAGACAGTATCACACAGGATAGGATTAGATACACAGCTCAGCAGACAGTATTACACATGATAGGATTAGATACACAGCTCAGCAGGCAGTATCACACATGATAGGATTAGATACACAGCTCAGCAGACAGTATCACACATGATAGGATTAGATACACAGCTCAGCAGACAGAAACACACATGATAGGATTAGATACACAGCTCAGCAGACAGTATCGCACATGATAGGATTAGATACAGCTTCTCAGCAGACAGTATCACACATGATAGGATTAGATACACGGCTCAGCAGACAGTATCACACATGATAGGATTAGATACAGGTCTCAGCAGACTGTATCACACATGATAGGATTAGATACACGGCTCAGCAGACAGTATCACACATGATAGGATTAGATACACAGCTCAGCAGACAGTATTACACATGATAGGATTAGATACACGGCTCAGCAGACAGTATCACACATGATAGGATTAGATACACGGCTAAGCAGACAGTATCACACATGATAGGATTAGATACACGGCTCAGCAGACAGTATCACACATGATAGGATTAGATACAGCGGCTCAGCAGACAGTATCACACATGATAGGATTAGATACACGGCTCAGCAGACAGTATCACACATGATAGGATTAGATACAGGTCTCAGCAGACAGTATCACACATGATAGGATTAGATACACGACTCAGCAGACAGTATCACACATGATAGGATTAGATACACGGCTCAGCAGACAGTATCACACATGATAGGATTAGATACACAGCTCAGCAGACAGTATCACACATGATAGGATTAGATACACGGCTCAGCAGACAGTATCACATATGATAGGATTAGATACACGGCTCAGTAGACAGCATCACACATGATAGGATTAGATACAGCGGCTCAGCAGACAGTATCACACATCATAGGATTAGATACACAGCTCAGCAGACAGTGTCACACATGCAAGGATTAGATACACTGCTCAGCAGACAGTGTCACACATGATAGGATTAGATACAGGTCTCAGCAGACAGTATCACACATGATAGGATTAGATACAGGTCTCAGCAGACTGTATCACACATGATAGGATTAGATACAGCAGCTCAGCAGACAGTATCACACATGATAGGATTAGATACACAGCTCAGCAAACAGTGTCACACATGATAGGATTAGATACACAGCTCAGCAGACAGTGTCACACATGATAGGATTAGATACAAGGCTCAGCAGACAGTATCACACATGATAGGATTAGATACACAGCTCAGCAGACAGTATCACACATGATAGGATTAGATACACAGCTCAGCAGACAGTATCACACATGATAGGACTAGATAGATGGCTCAGCAGACAGTATCACACATGACAGGATTAGATACACAGCTCAGTAGACAGTATCACACATGATAGGATTAGATACACAGCTCAGCAGACAGTATCACACATGATAGGATTATATACACAGCTCAGCAGACAGCATCACACATGATAGGATTAGATACACTGCTCAGCAGACAGTATCACACATGATAGGATTAGATACACAGCTCAGGAGACAGTATCACACATGATAGGATTAGATACACGGCTCAGCAGACAGTATCACACATGATAGGATTAGATACACAGCTGAGCAGACAGCATCACACATGATAGGATTAGATACACTGGCTCAGCAGACAGCATCACACATGATAGGATTAGATACAGGGCTCAGCAGACAGCATCACACATGATAGGATTAGATACACTGGCTCAGCAGACAGTATCACACAGGATAGCATTAGATACACAGCTCAGGAGACAGTATCACACATAATAGGATTAGATACACAGCTCAGCAGACAGTATCACACATGATAGGATTAGATAAACAACTCAGCAGACAGTATCACACATGGTAGGATTTGATACACTGCTCAGCAGACAGTATCACACATGATAGGATTAGATACACAGCTCAGCAGACAGTATCACACATGATAGGATTATATACACAGCTCAGCAGACAGCATCACACATGATAGGATTAGATACAGGGCTCAGCAGACAGCATCACACATGATAGGATTAGATACACTGGCTCAGCAGACAGTATCACACATGATAGGATTAGATACACAGCTCAGGAGACAGTATCACACATGATAGGATTAGATACACGGCTCAGCAGACTGTATCACACATGATAGGATTAGATACACAGCTGAGCAGACAGCATCACACATGATAGGATTAGATACACTGGCTCAGCAGACAGCATCACACATGATAGGATTAGATACAGGGCTCAGCAGACAGCATCACACATGATAGGATTAGATACACTGGCTCAGCAGACAGTATCACACATGATAGGATTAGATACACAGCTCAGGAGACAGTATCACACATAATAGGATTAGATACACAGCTCAGCAGACAGTATCACACATGATAGAATTAGATACACAGCTCAGCAGACAGTATCACACAGGATAGGATTAGATACACGGCTCAGCAGACAGTATCACACATGATAGGATTAGATACACAGCTCAGCAGACAGTATTACACATGATAGGATTAGATACACGGCTCAGCAGACAGTATCACACATGATAGGATTAGATACACGGCTAAGCAGACAGTATCACACATGATAGGATTAGATACACGGCTCAGCAGACAGTATCACACATGATAGGATTAGATACAGCGGCTCAGCAGACAGTATCACACATGATAGGATTAGATACAGGTCTCAGCAGACAGTATCACACATGATAGGATTAGATACACGGCTCAGCAGACAGCATCACACATGATAGGATTAGATACAGCGGCTCAGCAGACAGTATCACACATGATAGGATTAGATACACAGCTCAGTAGACAGTGTCACACATGCAAGGATTAGATACACTGCTCAGCAGACAGTGTCACACATGATAGGATTAGATACAGGTCTCAGCAGACAGTATCACACATGATAGGATTAGATACAGGTCTCAGCAGACTGTATCACACATGATAGGATTAGATACAGCAGCTCAGCAGACAGTATCACACATGATAGGATTAGATACACAGCTCAGCAGACAGTATCACACATGATAGGATTAGATACAGGTCTCAGCAGACAGTATCACACATGATAGGATTAGATACACGGCTCAGCAGACAGCATCACACATGATAGGATTAGATGCACAGCTCAGCAGACAGTATCACACATGATAGGATTAGATACACAGCTCAGTAGACAGTGTCACACATGCAAGGATTAGATACAGGTCTCAGCAGACAGTATCACACATGATAGGATTAGATACAGGTCTCAGCAGACTGTATCACACATGATAGGATTAGATACAGCAGCTCAGCAGACAGTATCACACATGATAGGATTAGATACACAGCTCAGCAAACAGTGTCACACATGATAGGATTAGATACACAGCTCAGCAAACAGTGTCACACATGATAGGATTAGATACACAGCTCAGCAGACAGTGTCACACATGATAGGATTAGATACAAGGCTCAGCAGACAGTATCACACATGATAGGATTAGATACACAGCTCAGCAGACAGTATCACACATGATAGGATTAGATACACAGCTCAGCAGACAGTATCACACATGATAGGATTAGATAAACAACTCAGCAGACAGTATCACACATGGTAGGAATTGATACACTGCTCAGCAGACAGTATCACACATGATAGGATTAGATACACAGCTCAGCAGACAGTATCACACATGATAGGATTATATACACAGCTCAGCAGACAGTATCACACATGATAGGATTAGATACAGGGCTCAGCAGACAGCATCACACATGATAGGATTAGATACACTGGCTCAGCAGACAGTATCACACATGATAGGATTAGATACACAGCTCAGCAGACAGTATCACACATGATAGGATTAGATACACAGCTCAGCAGACAGTATCACACATTATAGGATTAGATACACAGCTCAGGAGACAGTATCACACATGATAGGATTAGATACACGGCTCAGCAGACAGTATCACACATGATAGGATTAGATACACAGCTGAGCAGACAGCATCACACATGATAGGATTAGATACACTGGCTCAGCAGACAGTATCACACATGATAGGATTAGATACACAGCTCAGCAGACAGTATTACACATGATAGGATTAGATACAGTGGCTCAGCAGACAGTATCACACATGATAGGATTAGATACACAGCTCAGCAGACAGTATCACACATGATAGGATTAGATGCACAGCTCAGCAGACAGCATCACACATGATAGGATTAGATACAGCGGCTCAGCAGACAGTATCACACATGATAGGATTAGATACACAGCTCAGCAGACAGTATCACACATGATAGGATTAGATACACGGCTCAGCAGACAGTATCACACATGATAGGATTAGATACACGGCTCAGCAGACAGTATCACACATGATAGGATTAGATACAGGGCTCAGCAGACAGTATCACACATGATAGGATTAGATACAGCTCAGCAGACAGTATCACACGTGATAGGATTAGATACATAGCTCAGTAGACAGTATCACACATGATAGGATTAGATACAGGGCTTAGCAGACAGCATCACACATGATAGGATTAGATACAGCGCAGCAGAGAGTATCACACATGATAGAATTAGATACACAGCTCAGCAGACAGTATCACACATGATAGGATTAGATACACAGCTCAGCAGACAGTATCACACGTGATAGGATTAGATACATAGCTCAGTAGACAGTATCACACATGATAGGATTAGATACAGGGCTTAGCAGACAGCATCACACATGATAGGATTAGATACAGCCCAGCAGAGAGTATCACACATGATAGAATTAGATACACAGCTCAGCAGACAGTATCACACATGATAGGATTAGATACACAGCTCAGCAGACAGTATCACACATGATAGGATTAGATACAGTGGCTCAGCAGACAGTATCATACATGATAGGATTAGATACACAGCTCAGCAGACAGTATCACACATGATAGGATTAGATACACAGCTCAGCAGACAGTATCACACATGATAAGATTAGATACACTGGCTCAGCAGACAGCATCACACATGATAGGATTAGATACACTGGCTCAGCAGACAGTATCACACATGATAGGATTAGATACACAGCTCAGGAGACAGTATCACACATAATAGGATTAGATACATGGCTCAGCAGACAGCATCACACATTATAGGATTAGATACACAGCTCAGCAGACAGTGTCACACATGATATGATTAGATACACAGCTCAGCAGACAGTGTCACACATGATAGGATTAGATACACTGCTCAGCAGACAGTATCACACATGATAGGATTAGATACACGGCTCAGCAGACAGTATCATACATGATAGGATTAGATACACCGCTCAGCAGACAGTATCACACATGATAGGATTAGATACAGCAGCTCAGCAGACAGTCACACATGATAGGATTAGATACCCAGCTCAGCAGACAGTATCATACGTGATAGGATTAGATACACAGCTCAGCAGACAGTATCACACATGATAGGATTAGATACACAGCTCAGCAGACAGTATCACACATGATAGGATTAGATACACAGCTCAGCAGACAGTATCACACGTGATAGGATTAGATACATAGCTCAGTAGACAGTATCACACATGATAGAATTAGATACAGGGCTTAGCAGACAGTATCACACATGATAGGATTAGATACACAGCTCAGCAGACAGTATCACACATGATAGTATTAGATACACCGCTCAGCAGACAGTATCACACATGATAGTATTAGATACACTGCTCAGCAGACAGTATCACACATGATAGGATTAGATACACAGCTCAGCAGACAGCATCACACATGATAGGATTAGATACAGCCCAGCAGAGAGTATCACACATGATAGGATTAGATACACAGCTCAGCAGACAGTATCACACATGATAGGATTAGATACAGCAGCTCAGCAGACAGTATCACACATGATAGGATTAGATACACGGCTCAGCAGACAGTATCACACATGATAGGATTAGATACACTGCTCAGCAGACAGTATCACACATGATAGTATTAGATACACCGCTCAGCAGACAGTATCACACATGATAGGATTAGATACACTGGCTCAGCAGACAGTATCACACATGATAGGATTAGATACACAGCTCAGGATACAGTATCACACATAATAGGATTAGATACACGGCTCAGCAGACAGTATCACACATGATAGGATTAGATACACAGCTCAGGATACAGTATCACACATGATAGCATTAGATAGACAGCTCAGCAGACAGTATCACACATGATAGGATTAGATACACAGCTCAGCAGACAGTATCAC
The DNA here is from genome assembly GCF_050947455.1 of Rhinoderma darwinii. Classification (NCBI taxonomy): domain Eukaryota; kingdom Metazoa; phylum Chordata; class Amphibia; order Anura; family Rhinodermatidae; genus Rhinoderma; species Rhinoderma darwinii. The sequence continues at coordinate 77,523 of NW_027463942.1, forward strand.
ACATGATAGGATTAGATACACAGCTCAGCAGACAGTGTCACACATGATAGATTTAGATACACAGCTCAGCAGACAGTATCACACATAATAGGATTAGATACACAGCTCAGCAGACAGTGTCACACATGATAGGATTAGATACACAGCTCGGCAGACAGTATCACACATGATAGGATTAGATACACAGCTCAGCAGACAGTATCACACGTGATAGGATTAGATACACAGCTCAGCAGACAGTATCACACATGATAGGATTAGATACACAGCTCAGCAGACATTATCACACATGATAGGATTAGATACACAGCTCAGCAGACAGTATCACACATGATAGGATTAGATACACAGCTCAGCAGACAGTATCACACATGATAGGATTAGATACACAGCTCAGCGGACAGTATCACACATGATAGGATTAGATACACAGCTCAGCAGACAGTATCACACATGATAGGATTAGATACACGGCACAGCAGACAGTATCACACATGATAGGATTAGATACACAGCTCAGCAGACAGTATCACACATGATAGGATTAGATGCACAGCTCAGCAGACAGTATCACACATGATAGGATTAGATACACAGCTCAGCAGACAGTGTCACACATGATAGATTTAGATACACAGCTCAGCAGACAGTATCACACGTGATAGGATTAGATACATAGCTCAGTAGACAGTATCACACATGATAGGATTAGATACACGGCTCAGCAGACAGCATCACACATGATAGGATTAGATACACAGCTCAGCAGACAGTATCACACATGATAGGATTAGATACAGGGCTCAGCAGACAGTATCACACATGATAGGATTAGATACAAGGCACAGCAGACAGTATCACACATGATAGGATTAGATACAAGGCACAGCAGACAGTATCACACATGATAGGATTAGGTACACAGCTCAGCAGACAGTATCACACATGATAGGATTAGATACAGGGCTCAGCAGACAGTATTACACATGATAGGATTAGATACAGCCCAGCAGAGAGTATCACACATGATAGGATTAGATACACAGCTCATCAGACAGTATCACACATGATAGGATTAGATACAGTGGTTCAGCAGACAGTATCACACATGATAGGATTAGATACAGTAGTTCAGCAGACAGTATCACACATGATAGGATTAGATACATGGCCCCAGTAGACAGTATCACATGATAGGATTAGATACACAGCTCAGCAGACAGTATTACACATGATAGGATTAGATACAGTGGCTCAGCAGACAGCATCACACATGATAGGATTAGATACACTGGCTCAGCAGACAGTATCACACATGATAGGATTAGATACACAGCTCAGCAGACAGTGTCACACATGATAGATTTAGATACACAGCTCAGTAGACAGTATCACACGTGATAGGATTAGATACATAGCTCAGTAGACAGTATCACACATGATAGAATTAGATACAGGGCTTAGCAGACAGTATTACACATGATAGGATTAGATACAGCCCAGCAGAGAGTATCACACATGATAGGATTAGATACACAGCTCATCAGACAGTATCACACATGATAGGATTAGATACAGTGGTTCAGCAGACAGTATCACACATGATAGGATTAGATACAGTAGTTCAGCAGACAGTATCACACATGATAGGATTAGATACATGGCCCCAGTAGACAGTATCACATGATAGGATTAGATACACAGCTCAGCAGACAGTATTACACATGATAGGATTAGATACAGTGGCTCAGCAGACAGTATCACACATGATAGGATTAGATACACTGGCTCAGCAGACAGTATCACACATGATGGGATTAGATACACAGCTCAGCAGACGGTATCACACATGATAGGATTAGATACACAGCTCAGCAGAGTATCACACATGATAGGATTAGATACACAGCACAGCAGACGGTATCACACAGGATAGGATTAGATACACAGCTCAGCAGACAGTATTACACATGATAGGATTAGATACACAGCTCAGCAGACGGTATCACACATGATAGGATTAGATACACAGCTCAGCAGAGTATCACACATGATAGGATTAGATACACAGCTCAGCAGGCAGCATCACACATGATAGGATTAGATACACTGGCTCAGCAGACAGTATCACACATGATAGGATTAGATACACAGCTCAGCAGAGTATCACACATGATAGGATTAGATACAGGGCTCAGCAGACAGTATCACACATGATAGGATTAGATACACAGCTCAGCAGACATTATCACACATGATGGGATTAGATACAGCTCTGCAGACAGTACCACACATGATAGGATTAGATACACAGCTCAGCAGGCAGCATCACACATGATAGGATTAGATACAGCGGCTCAGCAGACAGTATCACACATGATAGGATTAGATACACAGCTCAGCAGACAGTATCACTCATGATAGGATTAGATACAGTGGCTCAGCAGACAGTATCACACATGATAGGATTAGATACACGGCTCAGCAGACAGTATCACACATGATAGGATTAGATACACAGCTCAGCAGACAGCATCACACATGATAGGATTAGATACACAGCTCAGCAGACAGTATCACACATGATAGGATTAGATACACGGCTCAGCAGACAGTATCACACATGATAGGATTAGATACACGGCTCAGCAGACAGTATCACACATGATAGGATTAGATACACAGCTCAGCAGACAGTATCACACATGATAGGATTAGATACACGGCTCAGCAGACAGTATCACACGTGATAGGATTAGATACACAGCTCAGCAGACAGTATCACTCATGATAGGATTAGATACACAGCTCAGCAGACAGTATCACACATGATAGGATTAGATACACAGCTCAGCAGACAGTATCACACATGATAGGATTAGATACAGTGGCTCAGCAGACAGTATCACACATGATAGGATTAGATACACAGCTCAGCAGACAGTATCACACATGATAGGATTAGATACACAGCTCAGCAGACAGCATCACACATGATAGGATTAGATACAAGGCACAGCAGACAGTATCACACATGATAGGATTAGATACACAGCTCAGCAGACAGTATCACACATGATAGGATTAGATACACAGCTCAGCAGACAGTATCACACGATAGGATTAGATACACAGCTCAGCAGACAGTATCACACATGATAGGATTAGATACACAGCTCAGCAGACAGTATCACACATGATAGGACTAGATACACAGCTCAGCAGACAGTATCACACATGATAGGATTAGGTACACAGCTCAGCAGACAGTATCACACATGATAGGATTAGGTACACAGCTCAGCAGACAGTATCACACACGATAGGATTAGGTACACAGCTCAGCAGACAGTATCACACATGATAGGATTAGATACACGGCTCAGCAGACAGAATCACACATGATAGGATTAGATACACAGCTCAGCAGACAGTATCACACATGATAGGATTAGGTACACAGCTCAGCAGACAGTATCACACATGATAGGATTAGATACACGGCTCAGCAGACAGAATCACACATGATAGGATTAGATACACAGCTCAGCAGACATTATCACACATGATAGGATTAGATACATGGCTCAGCAGACAGTATCACACATGATAGGATTAGATACACAGCTCAGCAGACAGTATCACACATGATAGGATTAGATACAGTGTCTCAGCAGACGGCATCACACATGATAGGATTAGATACACTGCTCAGAAGACAGTATCACACATGATAGGATTAGATACACAGCTCAGCAGACAATATCACACATGATAGGATTAGATACACAGCTCAGTAGACAGTATCACACATGATAGGATTAGATACACAGCTCAGCAGACAGTATCACGCATGATAGGATTAGATACACAGCTCAGCAGACAGTATCACACATGATAGGATTAGATACACAGCTCAGCAGACAGTATCACACATGATAGGATTAGATACACAGCTCAGTAGACAGTATGACACATGATAGGATTAGATACACAGCTCAGCAGACAGTATCACGCATGATAGGATTAGATACACAGCTCAGCAGACAGTATCACACATGATAGGATTAGATACAGCAGCTCAGCAGACAGTATCACACATGATAGGATTAGATACACTGCTCAGCAGACAGTATCACACATGATAGGATTAGATACACAGCTCAGCAGACAGTATCACACATGATAGGATTAGATACACCGCTCAGCAGACAGTATCACACATGATAGGATTAGATACACAGCTAAACAGACAATATCACACATGATAGGATTAGATACAGGGCTCAGCAGACTGTATCACACATGATAGGATTAGAAACAGTGGCTCAGCAGACAGCATCACACATGATAGGATTAGATACACCGCTCAGCAGACAGTATCACACATGATAGGATTAGATACAGGGCTCAGCAGTCAGTATTACACATGATAGAATTAGACACAGGGCTTAGCAGACAGTATCACACATGATAGGATTAGATACACAGCTCAGTAGACAGCATCACACATGATAGGATTAGATACAGCCCAGCAGAGAGTATCACACATGATAGGATTAGATACACAGCTCAGCAGGCAGTATCACACATGATAGGATTAGATACAGTGGTTCAGCAGACAGTATCACACATGATAGGATTAGATACACAGCTCAGCAGACAGTATGACACATGATAGGATTAGAAACAGTGGCTCAGCAGACAGTATCACACATGATAGGATTAGATACACTGCTCAGCAGACAGTATCATACATGATAGGATTAGATACACCGCTCAGCAGACAGTATCACACATGATAGGATTAGATACACAGCTCAGTAGACAGCATCACACATGATAGGATTAGATACAGCCAAGCAGAGAGTATCACACATGATAGGATTAGATACACAGCTCAGCAGACAGTATCACACATGATAGGATTAGATACACAGCTCAGCAGACAGTATCACACATGATAGGATTAGATACAGTGGCTCACTAGACAGTATCACACATGATAGGATTAGATACACAGCTCAGCAGACAGTATCACACATGATAGGATTAGATACACAGCTCAGCAGACAGCATCACACATGATAGGATTAGATACACAGCTCAGCAGACAGTATCACACATGATAGGATTAGATACACGGCTCAGCAGACAGTATCACACATGATAGGATTAGATACATCGCTCAGCAGACAGTATCACACATGACAGGATTAGATACACAGCTCAGCAGACAGTATCACACATGACAGGATTAGATACACAGCTCAGCAGACAGTATCACACATGATAGGATTAGATACACGGCTCAGCAGACAGTATCACACATGATAGGATTAGATACACAGCTCAGCAGACAGTATCACACATGATAGGATTAGATACACAGCTCCGCAGACAGTATCACACATGATAGGATTAGATACACAGCTCCGCAGACAGTATCACACATGATAGGATTAGATACACCGCTCAGCAGACAGTATCACACATGATAGGATTAGATACACGGCTCAGCAGACAGCATCACACAAGATAGGATTAGATACACAGCTCAGCAGACAGTATCACACATGATAGGATTAGATACAGGGCTCAGCAGACAGTATCACACATGATAGGATTAGATACAAGGCACAGCAGACAGTATCACACATGATAGGATTAGATACACAGCTCAGCAGACAGTATCACACATGATAGGATTAGATACACAGCTCAGCAGACAGTATCACACGATAGGATTAGATACACAGCTCAGCAGACAGTATCACACATGATAGGATTAGATACACAGCTCAGCAGACAGTATCACACATGATAGGACTAGATACACAGCTCAGCAGACAGTATCACACATGATAGGTTTAGATACACAGCTCAGCAGACAGTATCACACATGATAGGATTAGATACAGTGGCTCAGCAGACAGTATCACACATGATAGGATTAGGTACACAGCTCAGCAGACAGTATCACACACGATAGGATTAGGTACACAGCTCAGCAGACAGTATCACACATGATAGGATTAGATACACGGCTCAGCAGACAGAATCACACATGATAGGATTAGATACACAGCTCAGCAGACAGTATCACACATGATAGGATTAGGTACACAGCTCAGCAGACAGTATCACACATGATAGGATTAGATACACGGCTCAGCAGACAGAATCACACATGATAGGATTAGATACACAGCTCAGCAGACATTATCACACATGATAGGATTAGATACACAGCTCAGCAGACAGTATCACACATGATAGGATTAGATACAGTGTCTCAGCAGACGGCATCACACATGATAGGATTAGATACACTGCTCAGAAGACAGTATCACACATGATAGGATTAGATACACAGCTCAGCAGACAATATCACACATGATAGGATTAGATACACAGCTCAGTAGACAGTATCACACATGATAGGATTAGATACACAGCTCAGCAGACAGTATCACGCATGATAGGATTAGATACACAGCTCAGCAGACAGTATCACACATGATAGGATTAGATACACAGCTCAGCAGACAGTATCACACATGATAGGATTAGATACACAGCTAAACAGACAATATCACACATGATAGGATTAGATACAGGGCTCAGCAGACAGTATCACACATGATAGGATTAGAAACAGTGGCTCAGCAGACAGCATCACACATGATAGGATTAGATACACCGCTCAGCAGACAGTATCACACATGATAGGATTAGATACAGGGCTCAGCAGTCAGTATTACACATGATAGAATTAGACACAGGGCTTAGCAGACAGTATCACACATGATAGGATTAGATACACAGCTCAGTAGACAGCATCACACATGATAGGATTAGATACAGCCCAGCAGAGAGTATCACACATGATAGGATTAGATACACAGCTCAGCAGGCAGTATCACACATGATAGGATTAGATACAGTGGTTCAGCAGACAGTATCACACATGATAGGATTAGATACAGGGCTCAGCAGTCAGTATTACACATGATAGAATTAGACACAGGGCTTAGCAGACAGTATCACACATGATAGGATTAGATACACAGCTCAGTAGACAGCATCACACATGATAGGATTAGATACAGCCCAGCAGAGAGTATCACACATGATAGGATTAGATACACAGCTCAGCAGGCAGTATCACACATGATAGGATTAGATACAGTGGTTCAGCAGACAGTATCACACATGATAGGATTAGATACACAGCTCAGCAGACAGTATCACACATGATAGGATTAGAAACAGTGGCTCAGCAGACAGTATCACACATGATAGGATTAGATACACTGCTCAGCAGACAGTATCATACATGATAGGATTAGATACACCGCTCAGCAGACAGTATCACACATGATAGGATTAGATACACGGCTCAGTAGACAGCAACCACACATGATAGGATTAGATACAGCCAAGCAGAGAGTATCACACATGATAGGATTAGATACACAGCTCAGCAGGCAGTATCACACATGATAGGATTAGATACAGTGGTTCAGCAGACAGTATCACACATGATAGGATTAGATACAGTGGTTCAGCAGACAGTATCACACATGATAGGATTAGATACATGGCCCCAGTAGACAGTATCACATGATAGGATTAGATACACAGCTCAGCAGACAGTATCACACATGATAGGATTAGATACAGTGGCTCAGCAGATAGTATCACACATGATAGGATTAGATACACAGCTCAGCAGAGTATCACACATGATAGGATTAGATACACTGCTCAGCAGACAGTATCACACATGATAGGATTAGATACATGGCTCAGCAGACAGTATCACACATGATAGGATTAGATACACAGCTCAGCAGACAGTATCACACATGATAGGATTAGATACACAGCTCAGCAGACAGTATCACACGTGATAGGATTAGATACATAGCTCAGTAGACAGTATCACACATGATAGGATTAGATACACAGCTCAGCAGACAGAATCCCACATGACAGGATTAGATACACAGCTCAGCAGACAGTATCAAACGTTATAGGATTAGATACAGCGGCTCAGCAGACAGTATCACACATGATAGGATTAGATACACAGGTCAGCAGACAGTATCACACATGGTAGGATTAGATACACAGGTCAGCAAACAGTATCACACATGATAGGATTAGATACACAGCTCAGCAGACAGAATCCCACATGACACGATTAGATACACAGCTCAGCAGACAGTATCAAACGTGATAGGATTAGATACACAGCTCAGCAGGCAGTATCACACATGATAGAATTAGATACAGCAGATCAGCAGACAGTATCACACATGATAGGATTAGATACACAGCTCAGCAGACAGTATCACACATGATAGGATTAGATACACAGCTCAGCAGACAGTATCACACATGATAGGATTAGATACACAGCTCAGAAGACATTATCACACATGATAGGATTAGATACATGGCCCCAGCAGACAGTATCACACATGATGTGTGTATATCTGTGTGTATATATCTATGTGTGTATATCTATGTGTGTATATCTATGTGTATATCTGTGTGTGTATATCTATGTGTGTATATCTATGTGTGTATATCTATGTGTATATATCTATGTGTGTATATCTATGTGTGTGTATATCTATGTGTGTATATCTATGTGTATATATCTATGTGTGTATATCTGTGTGTGTATATCTATGTGTGTATATCTATGTGTGGATATCTATGTGTGTATATCTGTGTGTATATAACTGTGTGTATATCTATGTGTGTATATCTATGTGTGTATATCTGTGTGTATATATCTGTGTGTATATGTCTATGTGTGTATATCTATGTGTATATATCTATGTGTGTATATCTGTGTGTATATCTATGTGTGTATCTATGTGTATATCTATGTGTGTATCTATGTGTATATCTGTGTGTATATCTATGTGTGTATATCTGTGTGTATATATCTATGTGTATATATCTATGTGTGTATATCTGTGTGTATATAACTGTGTGTATATCTATGTGTGTATATCTGTGTGTGTATATCTATGTGTATATCTATGTGTGTATATCTATGTGTGTATCTGTGTGTATATATCTGTGTGTGTATGTCTATGTGTGGATATCTATGTGTGTGTATATCTATGTGTGTATATCTATGTGTGTATATCTATGTGTGTATATCTGTGTGTGTATATCTGTGTGTATATCTATGTGTGTATATCTATGTGTTTATATCTGTGTGTATATCTGTGTATATATCTGTGTGTATATATATGTGTATATATATATATGTGTGTATCTATGTGTATATCTTTGTGTGGATATCTATGTGTGTATATCTATGTGTATATCTGTGTGTATATGTCTATGTGTGTATATCTATGTGTATATATCTATGTGTGTATCTATGTGTGTATATCTATGTGTGTATATCTGTGTGTATATATCTATGTGTATATCTGTGTGTATATCTATGTGTGTATATCTATGTGTGTATATCTATGTGTGTATATCTATGTGTATATCTGTGTGTATATATCTATGTGTGTATATCTATGTGTGTATATCTATGTGTGTATATCTATGTATGTATATCTATGTGTGTATATCTATGTGTGTATATCTGTGTGTATATCTATGTGTGTATATCTATGTGTGGATATCTATGTGTGTATATCTGTGTGTGTATATCTATGTGTATATCTATGTGTGTATATCTATGTGTGTATATCTATGTGTGTATCTGTGTGTATATCTATGTGTGTATCTGTGTGTATATATCTGTGTGTGTATATCTATGTGTGGATATCTATGTGTGTATATATCTATGTGTGTATATCTATGTGTGTATATCTGTGTGTGTATATCTGTGTGTATATCTGTGTGTGTATATATCTATGTGTGTGTATATCTATGTGTGTATATCTATGTGTTTATATCTGTGTGTATATCTGTGTATATATCTGTGTGTATATATATGTGTATATATATATGTGTGTATCTATGTGTATATCTATGTGTGTATCTATGTGTGTATATCTATGTGTGTATATCTGTGTGTATATATCTATGTGTATATCTGTGTGTATATCTATGTGTGTATATCTATGTGTGTATATCTGTGTGTATATATCTATGTGTATATCTGTGTGTATATCTATGTGTGTATATCTATGTGTATATCTGTGTGTATATATCTATGTGTGTATATCTATGTGTGTATCTATGTGTATATCTTTGTGTGGATATCTATGTGTGTATATCTATGTGTATATATCTATGTGTGTATCTATGTGTGTATATCTATGTGTGTATATCTGTGTGTATATATCTATGTGTATATCTGTGTGTATATCTATGTGTGTATATCTATGTGTGTATATCTATGTGTATATCTGTGTGTATATATCTATGTGTGTATATCTATGTGTGTATATCTATGTGTGTATATCTATGTGTGTATATCTGTGTGTATATCTATGTGTGTATATCTATGTGTGTATATCTATGTGTGTATATCTATGTGTGTATCTGTGTGTATATATCTGTGTGTGTATATCTATGTGTGGATATCTATGTGTGTATATATCTATGTGTGTATATCTATGTGTGTATATCTGTGTGTGTATATCTGTGTGTATATCTATGTGTGTATATCTATGTGTTTATATCTGTGTGTATATCTATGTGTGTATATCTATGTGTGTATATCTATGTGTGTGTATCTGTGTGTATATCTGTGTGTGTATATCTATGTGTGTATATCTATGTGTGTATATCTGTGTATATATCTGTGTGTATATATATGTGTATATATATATGTGTGTATCTATGTGTATATCTTTGTGTGGATATCTATGTGTGTATATCTATGTGTATATATCTATGTGTGTATCTATGTGTGTATATCTATGTGTGTATATCTGTGTGTATATATCTATGTGTATATCTGTGTGTATATCTATGTGTGTATATCTATGTGTGTATATCTATGTGTGTATATCTATGTGTATATCTGTGTGTATATATCTATGTGTGTATATCTATGTGTGTATATCTATGTGTGTATATCTATGTATGTATATCTATGTGTATATATCTGTGTGTATATCTATGTGTGTATATCTATGTGTGTATATCTGTGTGTATATCTATGTGTGTATATCTATGTGTGGATATCTATGTGTGTATATCTATGTGTGTATATCTGTGTGTATATCTATGTGTGTATATCTATGTGTGGATATCTATGTGTGTATATCTATGTGTGTATATCTGTGTGTATATCTATGTGTGTATATCTATGTGTGTATATCTATGTGTGTATATCTATGTGTGGATATCTATGTGTATATCTATGTATGTATATCTATGTGTGTATATCTATGTGTGTATATCTGTGTGTATATCTATGTGTGTATATCTATGTGTGGATATCTATGTGTGTATATCTGTGTGTGTATATCTATGTGTATATCTATGTGTGTATATCTATGTGTGTATATCTATGTGTGTATCTGTGTGTATATCTATGTGTGTATCTGTGTGTATATATCTGTGTGTGTATATCTATGTGTGGATATCTATGTGTGTATATATCTATGTGTGTATATCTATGTGTGTATATCTGTGTGTATATATCTATGTGTGTGTATATCTATGTGTGTATATCTATGTGTTTATATCTGTGTGTATATCTGTGTATATATCTGTGTGTGTATATATATGTGTATATATATATGTGTGTATCTATGTGTATATCTATGTGTGTATCTATGTGTGTATATCTATGTGTGTATATCTGTGTGTATATATCTATGTGTATATCTGTGTGTATATCTATGTGTGTATATCTATGTGTGTATATCTATGTGTGTATATCTGTGTGTATATATCTATGTGTATATCTGTGTGTATATCTATGTGTGTATATCTATGTGTGTATATCTATGTGTATATCTGTGTGTATATATCTATGTGTGTATATCTATGTGTGTATATCTATGTGTGTATCTATGTGTATATCTTTGTGTGGATATCTATGTGTGTATATCTATGTGTATATATCTATGTGTGTATCTATGTGTGTATATCTATGTGTGTATATCTGTGTGTATATATCTATGTGTATATCTGTGTGTATATCTATGTGTGTATATCTATGTGTGTATATCTATGTGTATATCTGTGTGTATATATCTATGTGTGTATATCTATGTGTGTATATCTATGTGTGTATATCTATGTGTGTATATCTGTGTGTATATCTATGTGTGTATATCTATGTGTATATATCTATGTGTGTATATCTATGTGTGTATATCTATGTGTATATATCTGTGTGTGTATATCTGTGTGTGTATATCTGTGTGTATATCTGTGTGTATATATCTATGTGTGTATATCTATGTGTGTATATCTATGTGTGTATATCTATGTGTGTATATCTGTGTGTATATCTATGTGTGTATATCTATGTGTATATATCTATGTGTGTATATCTATGTGTGTATATCTATGTGTATATATCTGTGTGTGTATATCTGTGTGTGTATATCTGTGTGTATATATCTATGTGTATATCTGTGTGTATATCTATGTGTGCATATCTATGTGTGTATATCTATGTGTGTATATCTATGTGTATATCTGTGTGTATATATCTATGTGTATATCTATGTGTATATATCTATGTGTGTATATCTATGTGTGTATCTATGTGTATATATCTATGTGTGTATATCTATGTGTGTATATCTATGTTTGTATATCTATGTGTGTATATCTGTGTGTATATCTATGTGTGTATATCTATGTGTGGATATCTATGTGTGTATATCTATGTGTATATATCTATGTGTGTATATCTATGTGTGTATATCTATGTGTATATATCTATGTGTGTATATCTGTGTGTGTATATCTGTGTGTATATATCTATGTGTATATCTGTGTGTATATCTATGTGTGTATATCTATGTGTGTATATCTATGTGTGTATATCTATGTGTGTATATCTATGTGTATATCTGTGTGTATATATCTATGTGTATATCTATGTGTATATATCTATGTGTGTATATCTATGTGTGTATCTATGTGTATATATCTATGTGTGTATATCTATGTGTGTATATCTATGTTTGTATATCTATGTGTGTATATCTATGTGTATATCTGTGTGTATATGTCTATGTGTGTATATCTATGTGTATATCTATGTGTATATATCTATGTGTGTATATCTATGTGTGTATATCTATGTGTGTATATCTATGTGTGTATATCTATGTGTATATCTGTGTGTATATGTCTATGTGTGTATATCTATGTGTGTGTATATCTATGTGTGTATATCTATGTTTGTATATCTATGTGTGTATATCTATGTGTATATCTGTGTGTATATGTCTTTGTGTGTATATCTATGTGTGTATATCTATGTGTATATCTATGTGTATATATCTATGTGTGTATATCTATGTGTGTATATCTATGTGTGTATATCTATGTGTGTATATCTATGTGTATATCTGTGTGTATATGTCTATGTGTGTATATCTATGTGTGTGTATATCTATGTGTGTATATCTATGTGTATATATCTATGTGTGTATATCTATGTGTGTATATCTATGTGTGTATATCTATGTGTGTATATATCTATGTGTGTATATCTATGTGTGTATATCTATGTGTATATCTGTGTGTGTATATCTATGTGTGTATATCTATGTGTGTATATCTATGTGTGTATATCTGTGTGTGTATATCTATTTGTGTATATCTATGTGTGTATATCTATGTGTGTATATCTATGTGTGTATATCTGGGTGTGTATATCTGTGTGTGTATATCTATGTGTGTACATCTATGTGTGTATATCTATGTGTGTATATCTATGTGTGTATATCTTTGTATATATCTATTTGTGTATATCTATGTGTGTATATCTATGTGTGTATATCTATGTGTGTATATCTGTGTGTGTATATCTGTGTGTGTATATCTTTGTATATATCTATTTGTGTATATCTATGTGTGTATATCTATGTGTGTATATCTATGTGTGTATATCTTTGTATATATCTATTTGTGTATATCTATGTGTGTATATCTATGTGTGTATATCTATTTGTGTATATATGTGTGTATATATCTGTGTGTGTATATCTATGTGTGTATATCTATGTGTATATATCTATGTGTATATATCTATGTGTGTTTATCTGTGTGTGTATATATCTGTGTGTATATATCTATGTGTGTATCTCTGTGTGTCTATATCTGTGTGTATATCTATGTGTGTATATCTATGTGTGGATATCTGTGTGTATATATATCTATGTGTGTATATCTATGTGTGTATATTTATGTGTGTATATCTATTTGTGTATATCTATGTGTGGATATCTATGTGTGTATATATGTGTGTATATATCTGTGTGTGTATATCTATGTGTGTATATCTATGTGTGTATATCTATGTGTGTATATATCTATGTGTGTATATCTATGTGTATATCTGTGTGTATATCTATGTGTGTATATCTATGTGTGTATATCTATGTGTGTATATCTGTGTGTATATCTATGTGTGTATATCTGTGTGTATATATCTATGTGTATATCTGTGTGTATATCTATGTGTGTATATCTATGTGTGTATATCTATGTGTGTATATCTATGTGTATATCTATGTGTATATCTGTGTGTATATATCTATGTGTATATCTGTGTATATATCTATGTGTGGATATCTATGTGTGTATATCTATGTGTGTATATCTATGTGTATATCTATGTGTATATCTGTGTGTATATATCTATGTGTATATCTATGTGTATATATCTATGTGTGTATATCTATGTGTGTATCTATGTGTATATATCTATGTGTGTATATCTATGTGTGTATATCTATGTTTGTATATCTATGTGTGTATATCTATGTGTATATCTGTGTGTATATGTCTATGTGTGTATATCTATGTGTATATCTATGTGTATATATCTATGTGTGTATATCTATGTGTGTATATCTATGTGTGTATATCTATGTGTGTATATCTATGTGTATATCTGTGTGTATATGTCTATGTGTGTATATCTATGTGTGTGTATATCTATGTGTGTATATCTATGTTTGTATATCTATGTGTGTATATCTATGTGTATATCTGTGTGTATATGTCTTTGTGTGTATATCTATGTGTGTATATCTATGTGTATATCTATGTGTATATATCTATGTGTGTATATCTATGTGTGTATATCTATGTGTGTATATCTATGTGTGTATATCTATGTGTATATCTGTGTGTATATGTCTATGTGTGTATATCTATGTGTGTGTATATCTATGTGTGTATATCTATGTGTATATATCTATGTTTGTATATCTATGTGTGTATATCTATGTGTGTATATCTATGTGTGTATATATCTATGTGTGTATATCTATGTGTGTATATCTATGTGTATATCTGTGTGTGTATATCTATGTGTGTATATCTATGTGTGTATATCTATGTGTGTATATCTGTGTGTGTATATCTATTTGTGTATATCTATGTGTGTATATCTATGTGTGTATATCTATGTGTGTATATCTGGGTGTGTATATCTGTGTGTGTATATCTTTGTGTGTATATCTATGTGTGTATATCTATGTGTGTATATCTATGTGTGTATATCTTTGTATATATCTATTTGTGTATATCTATGTGTGTATATCTATGTGTGTATATCTATGTGTGTAAATCTGTGTGTGTATATCTGTGTGTGTATATCTATGTGTGTACATCTATGTGTGTATATCTATGTGTGTATATCTATGTGTGTATATCTTTGTATATATCTATTTGTGTATATCTATGTGTGTATATCTATGTGTGTATATCTATGTGTGTATATCTGTGTGTGTATATCTGTGTGTGTATATCTTTGTATATATCTATTTGTGTATATCTATGTGTGTATATCTATGTGTGTATATCTATGTGTGTATATCTTTGTATATATCTATTTGTGTATATCTATGTGTGTATATCTATGTGTGTATATCTATTTGTGTATATATGTGTGTATATATCTGTGTGTGTATATCTATGTGTGTATATCTATGTGTATATATCTATGTGTATATATCTATGTGTGTTTATCTGTGTGTATATATCTGTGTGTATATATCTATGTGTGTATCTCTGTGTGTCTATATCTGTGTGTATATCTATGTGTGTATATCTATGTGTGGATATCTGTGTGTATATATATCTATGTGTGTATATCTATGTGTGTATATTTATGTGTGTATATCTATTTGTGTATATCTATGTGTGGATATCTATGTGTGTATATATGTGTGTATATATCTGTGTGTGTATATCTATGTGTGTATATCTATGTGTGTATATCTATGTGTGTATATATCTATGTGTGTATATCTATGTGTATATATCTATGTGTGTATATCTATGTGTATATATCTTTGTGTGTATATATCTATGTGTATATCTGTGTGTATATCTATGTGTGTATATCTGTGTGTGTATATCTGTGTATATATCTATGTGTGTATATCTATGTGTGTATATCTATGTGTGTATATCTATGTGTATATCTGTGTGTATATCTGTGTATATATCTATGTGTGTATATCTATGTGTGTATATCTATGTGTGTATATCTATGTGTGTATATGTCTATGTGTGTATATCTATGTGTATATCTATGTGTGTATATCTATGTGTATATCTGTGTGTATATATCTATGTGTGTATATATCTGTGTGTATATATCTATGTGTATATATCTATGTGTGTATATATCTGTGTGTATATCTGTGTGTGTATATCTATGTGTATATATCTATGTGTATATATCTATGTGTGTATATCTATGTGTATATATCTTTGTGTATATATCTATGTGTGTATATATCTGTGTGTATATATCTATGTGTGTATATATCTGTGTGTATATATCTATGTGTATATATCTATGTGTGTATATATCTGTGTGTGTATATCTATGTGTTTATATCTATGTGTGTATATATCTGTGTGTATATATCTATGTGTATATATCTGTGTGTGTATATCTGTGTGTGTATATCTATGTGTGTATATCTATGTGTGTATATATCTGTGTGTGTATATCTGTGTGTATATATCTGTGTGTATATATCTGTGTGTATATCTGTGTGTGTATATCTATGTGTTTATATCTATGTGTGTATATATCTATGTGTGTATATCTATGTGTGTATATCTGTGTGTATATATCTATGTGTATATCTATGTGTATATATCTGTGTGTATATATCTATGTGTATATATCTATGTGTGTATATCTATGTGTGTATATCTAATTGTATATATCTATGTGTGTATATATCTGTGTGTATATCTATGTGTATATATCTATGTGTGTATATCTATGTGTATATATCTATGTGTGTATATATCTGTGTGTATATCTATGTGTGTATATCTATGTGTGTATCTATGTGTGTATATCTATGTGTGTATATCTGTGTGTATATATCTATGTGTGTATATATCTATGTGTGTATATCTATGTGTGTATATCTGTGTGTATATCTATGTGTGTATATCTATGTGTGTATATCTATGTGTGTATATCTATGTGTGTATCTGTGTGTGTATATATATATCTATGTGTGTATGTCTATGTGTGTATATCTATGTCTGTATATCTATGTGTGTATCTGTGTGTATATATATCTATGTGTGGATATCTATGTGTGTATATATGTGTGTATATATCTGTGTGTGTATATCTATGTGTGTATATCTATGTGTGTATATCTATGTGTATATCTGTGTGTATATATCTATGTGTGTATATCTATGTGTGTATATCTATGTGTGTATATCTATGTGTATATCTGTGTGTATATATCTATGTGTGTATATCTATGTGTGTATATATCTATGTGTGTATATCTATGTGTGTATATCTATGTGTGTATATCTATGTGTGTATCTGTGTGTATATATATCTATGTGTGGATATCTATGTGTGTATATATCTGTGTGTGTATATCTATGTGTGTATATCTATGTGTGTATATCTATGTGTGTATATCTATGTGTATATCTGTGTGTATATATCTATGTGTGTATATCTATGTGTGTATATCTATGTGTGTATATCTATGTGTATATCTGTGTGTATATATCTATGTGTGTATATCTGTGTGTGTATATCTATGTGTATATATCTATGTGTGTATATCTATGTGTGTATATCTATGTGTATATCTGTGTGTATATCTGTGTGTGTATATCTATGTGTGTATATCTATGTGTGTATATCTATGTGTGTATATCTATGTGTGTATATCTGTGTGTATATATCTGTGTGTATATATCTATGTGTGTATATCTATGTGTATATATCTGTGTGTATATCTATGTGTGTATATATCTGTGTGTATATATCTATGTGTGTATATATCTGTGTGTATATCTATGTGTGTATATATCTGTGTGTATATATCTATGTGTGTATCTCTGTGTGTATATATCTGTGTGTATATCTATGTGTGTATATCTATGTGTGTATATCTATGTGTGTATCTCTGTGTGTATGTATCTGTGTGTATATCTATGTGTGTATATTTATGTGTGTATATCTATGTGTATATCTGTGTGTATATCTGTGTGTGTATATCTATGTGTGTATATCTATGTGTGTATATCTATGTGTGTATATCTATGTGTGTATATCTATGTGTATATCTGTGTGTATATCTGTGTGTGTATATCTATGTGTATATATCTATGTGTGTATATCTATGTGTGTATATCTATGTGTATATCTGTGTGTATATCTGTGTGTGTATATCTATGTGTGTATATCTATGTGTGTATATCTATGTGTGTATATCTATGTGTGTATATCTATGTGTATATCTGTGTGTATATCTGTGTGTGTATATCTATGTGTATATATCTATGTGTGTATATCTATGT
This sequence comes from Rhinoderma darwinii, assembly GCF_050947455.1. Taxonomy (NCBI): domain Eukaryota; kingdom Metazoa; phylum Chordata; class Amphibia; order Anura; family Rhinodermatidae; genus Rhinoderma; species Rhinoderma darwinii. The sequence goes on from NW_027463942.1 coordinate 96,531, forward strand.
GTGTATATCTGTGTGTGTATATCTATGTGTGTATATCTGTGTGTGTATATCTGTGTGTATATCTATGTGTGTATATCTATGTGTGTATATATCTATGTGTGTATATCTATGTGTGTATATCTATGTGTGTATATATCTATGTGTGTATATCTATGTGTGTATATCTATGTGTGTATATCTATGTGTGTATATCTATGTGTGTATATCTATGTGTGTATATCTATGTGTTTATATCTATGTGTGTATATCTATGTGTGTATATCTATGTGTGTATATCTATGTGTGTATATATCTGTGTGTGTATATCTATGTGTGTATATCTATGTGTGTATATCTATGTGTGTATATCTATGTGTGTATATCTGTGTGTATATCTATGTGTGTATATCTATGTGTGTATATCTATGTGTATATATCTATGTGTATATCTATGTGTATATCTGTGTGTATATCTGTGTGTGTATATCTATGTGTGTATATCTATGTGTGTATATCTATGTGTGTATATCTATGTGTGTATATCTATGTGTATATCTGTGTGTATATCTGTGTGTGTATATCTATGTGTATATATCTATGTGTGTATATCTATGTGTGTATATCTGTGTGTGTATATCTATGTGTATATCTGTGTGTGTATATCTGTGTGTGTATATCTATGTGTGTATATCTATGTGTGTATATATCTATGTGTGTATATCTATGTGTGTATATCTATGTGTGTATATATCTATGTGTGTATATCTATGTGTGTATATCTATGTGTGTATATCTATGTGTGTATATCTATGTGTGTATATCTATGTGTGTATATCTATGTGTGTATATCTATGTGTTTATATCTATGTGTGTATATCTATGTGTGTATATCTATGTGTGTATATCTATGTGTGTATATATCTGTGTGTGTATATCTATGTGTGTATATCTATGTGTGTATATCTATGTGTGTATATCTATGTGTGTATATCTGTGTGTATATCTATGTGTGTATATCTATGTGTGTATATCTATGTGTGTATATCTATGTGTATATATCTATGTGTGTATATCTATGTGTGTATATCTATGTGTGTATATCTATGTGTATATATCTATGTGTGTTTATCCATGGGTGGGATCCAGCTCGTTCACCCCGGTTCTCCCGAACCGGTTGTTAAAATGACAGCCGGTTCGCAGAACCGGGGTGAAGCCGGAAACCGGAACTGGTCCCATGCCCTCAATCGTGTCCGCGTCCTTAGGACACGGATACAATTGTGTTGCCTAGTGCTGCCCTGCAAGGCACAGGATGCCTCGCCATTCGGCGCTGTAGCGATTATGCAGTCGGCGCGATGACGTCCAGCGTCGTTCCATTGGAGGCGGGCTGGCGTTACTGGAGGTCGGTGCGGGAATGGGCACAGGTAAGCATATGATGTATTTTTTTTAACTTTTACTGTAGGCAGTGTTGAGGGCCTTATCTATAGGGGACACTAACTACAGGGAACTATAGAGGGGCCCTTATCTACAGAGAACGCTTTAGGGGGCACTATCTACAGGGAACGCCTCCGGGTTCTGTCTACAGGGAACTTTACAGAGGTCGCTGCAGGGGGCCCTATCTACAGGAAACCCCACAGAGGGCCCCATCTACAGGGAACGGTACAGGTGGCACTACACAGGGAACGCTACAGTGGGCTCTATCTACAGTAAACGCTATAGGGGGAAGTATACAGGGAATGCTGCAAGGGGACCTATCTTCAGGAAACGCTACAGGTGGGCCTATCTGCAGGGGAATGCTACTATCTACAGAGGGCTCTATGAGGGGCTCTATCTACAGGGGGCACATTCTGTGTGTGGTGCAAGATTTTACAGTGTTTCACACAATTTTATGCATGGCCACAGTGTATGGTACTATTATATTCAGGGGCACAGTGTATGGTGCTATTATATTTAGGGGCCAGTGTGTGGCACCATGAGAATTTTAGCTTCGTTTATAGATCCAGAAATGTTGGAAAAGTCAGAAGGTGAAGACATCTGAGCGCAAAACTCTGCAGAAATGGGTCATGGCCGGGAGAAGTCGTCATGAAGTCTGGACCGGATGGAGAAGAAAAGAGAAAAATAACAACTCCAATCTGAGAAGTCGTCACCGGTGAGTCACTAAATGTAAATATTTATTCTCCTTGTGTCTGATCAGTACTGTAGTCACTGTATGATCTGCAGTGAGATGATGTGTGTAACGTTCTGTTTTGTAAAACAGCAACTCCCAGCATATCCTTGCCATTGTTCTGCTATACTGGCAGCTGTAGTTTTATGCTGTACAAACTTATATGGCAGGGGTTAAACTGAATTTGCAGATGATCTCTGTACAGAGCTGTATTTGTGCTTCTGATGTATTTATGTACTGAGCTTGGTTCTGGTGCTGTATATATGTACTGAGCTTGTTCTGGTGCTGTATATATGTACTGAGCTTGGTTCTGGTGCTGTATATATCTACTGAGCTTGGTTCTTGTGTTGTATATATGTACTGAGCTTTGTTCTGGTGTTGTATATATGTACTGAGCTTTGTTCTGGTGTTGTATATATGTAATGAGCTTTGTTCTGGTGTTGTATATATGTACTGAGCTTTGTTCTGGTTCTCTATTTCTGCACTGAGCTTAGTTCTGGTGCTGTATATATGTAATGAGCTTGTTCTGGCGCTGTATATATGTACTGAGCTTTATTCTGGTGCTGTATATATATGTACTGAGCTTTGTTCTGGTGCTGTATATATGTAATGAGCTTTGTTCTGGCGCTGTATATATGTACTGAGCTTGTTCTGGTGCTGTATATATGTACTGAGCTTTGTTCTGCTGCTGTATATATGTAATGAGCTTTGTTCTGGTGCTGCATATATGTAATGAGCTTTGTTCTGGCGCTGTATATATGTACTGAGCTTTGTTCTATTGCTGTATATATATGTATGAGCTTTGTTCTAGTGCTGTATATATATGTACTGAGCTCGGTTCTGGTGCTGTATATATATGCACTGAGCTTGGTTCTGCTATTGTATATGTGTAATGAACTTTGTTCTGGCGCTGTATATATGTACTGAGCTTGGTTCTGGTGCTGTATATATGTATGAGCTTGGTTAAGGTACTGTATGTATGTACTGAGCTTTGTTCTGGCACTTTATATATGTACTGAGCTTTGTTCTGGTGCTGTATATATGTACTGAGCTTGGTTCTTGTGTTGTATATATGTACTGAGCTTTGTTCTGGTGCTGTATATATGTACTGAGCTTGGTTCTTGTGTTGTATATATGTACTGAGCTTGGTTCTTGTGTTGTATATATGTACTGAGCTTTGTTCTGGTGCTGTATATATGTACTGAGCTTGGTTCTTGTGTTGTATATATGTAATGAACTTGGTTCTGGCGCTGTATATATGTACTGAGCTTTGTTCTGGTGCTGTATATATGTACTGAGCTTTGTTCTGGTACTGTATATATGTACTGAGCTTGGTTCTGGTGCTGTATATATGTACTGAGCTTGGTTCTGGTACTGTATTTATGTACTGAGCTTGTTCTGGTGCTGTATATATGTACTGAGCTTGGTTCTTGTGTTGTATATATGTACTGAGCTTTGTTCTGGTGCTGTATATATGTACTGAGCTTGGTTCTTGTGTTGTATATATGTACTGAGCTTTGTTCTGGTGCTGTATATATGTACTGAGCTTTGTTCTGGTACTGTATATATGTACTGAGCTTGGTTCTGGTGCTGTATATATGTACTGAGCTTTGTTCTGGTACTGTATTTATGTACTGAGCTTTGTTCTGGTGCTGTATATTTGTACTGAGCTTGCTTCTGGTGTTGTATATATGTACTGAGCTTTGTTCTGGTGCTGTATATATGTAATGAACTTGGTTCTGATGCTGTATATATGTACTGAGCTTTGTTCTGGTGCTGTATATATGTAATGAGCTTGGTTCTGGCGCTCTATATAAGTACTGACGTCCTGAAGCCCGGCCTTCTGGGATGATGTGATTGGCTGCAGCAGTCACATGGGATGAAACGTCATCTCATGAGGCCGGGCTAGGCGCAGGAGCAGCACAGTTTATGAGCGTTTTTCAGCAGGTTTTTTACGCAGCTTGTGGAGGAGATTTTTTCATATTTCATCCACTTTGCTGCTACTGTAATACTCTGCAGATGTTCCACTATGAATTCCGTTGCAGAAAATATGCCGTTTTTATGCTATATGTGAACCCGGCCTAAAGTGGTTATCCAGGTTTTTAGATTTGATAGTCCATCAATATTAGATGGGTGGGGGTCTGACTCTCGGCACCCGTGATGATCCGCTATCTGAAGGGGCCGCGGTGCTCGTGCGAGTCTGTTATGTCATGGCGAGGTCGGCCTGTAACTACATGATAACGTCTCCGGTGACCTCAGAGACCAGCGTGGCGTGAAGTGAAGCAGCAGAGGACAATTAGCGGCTGCAGGCGGAAGGTTAATTTGTCAGTAATCTGCTCTTTCTGCCCTGATTCCCCTTCATTTACACTGCACGCGGAGCGGAGGAGGGGGGGGGGGGTCTCTCGGGGGTCACCATATGGCTGACAGAAGAGGGGAAGGGATGATGGTAATTCGGCTAAGTATACAGCCAGTGCAGGTGATGCCTACCTCAGTGCAGCAGCTTCACCTCTCACCTGCATTTGCCCTGATGAAGCCGCAGACGTAAGAAAGTTACAACCAATCAGACGACTGATCTTCCACCGCTGGACGGGACGCTGAGGGCTGACGCTGGGTCACAATGAGTTGCTGTACGTGGCGCCGCCGCTTCACGTTACGATGTCATTTGACACTTTGTTGCGATGAGATTTTACTATTTGATGTGACGTCAACGACCGCTGAACGGAGGCGCCTGAGCGGCGAATGTTTCAGAACACATCACATTTATCACAACGTCTTCCTATTGGTTGGAGCCGATGATTTTGTTGCCGTAGACGCGGCGATTATGACGGATTATCGGTCGGATCAGCCGTATTATAAGTCGTTCTACACATAATATACAGAAGCTGAATAATCCCAATGCCGGGCGTCCTGTGATCTGCAGTTTTTGCGGCAGTGGATTTTGCCGCCTGAGGGGGATCCAGATAAGAAGGAGATAAGGAGGGGGCGCCACGCACAGTCCGATCGCTCCTCCTGATCAGTCCACGCGAAGCAGCAGATGGGGGATAAGCCCCGCCCACTGCTGGGTGTAGAGATAAGCCCCTCCTGCGTGCCGCCGTCTACATAGGGCTCGGGTCTTTCTCTCCATGCCATGTCATGTGTTATAGATGAAGCGTCATGACTTTTACTCACAGTTTATTCCACATATTTGAATGAAATAAAATTTCTACCCAAAATGAAAAAAAAAAAAAAGCTCCGTTTCTGGGAAAGCTGGGTGACAACTAATATGGCCGCCGGGGATGATGGTCACCGAACGCTCCCAGAAAAGGGCGAATCCCACTTGTATTTAGTCTTCTTATCGCACTTCGTCGCCACCACATTGTGATATATTCCAGGACACCGGACGCAGCGGGAGGCGGCGAGATATCGGAAAACCGCCGCCATTGTAACAAAATATGACCAATGAGAGAAACTTCCTTCAGTCGGGGCCGATCGCTCCCAGAACATAAACAGATTATCAGAAATTGTCATTTTGTTCAGTCGTATCGACAATAATAGTTGTTACGTCTAAGAAAAGCGCAAGTGGAAAGACGATAAACCGGCTGTAAACACCTGATCCCGGCGACCAAAGGAGCCAATCACAGAAGTACCAGGGGAAAGTCGCAACACGTTTATTTATTGTATCTTGTTGTGTTACATTGTGTTATATTGTATTACATTGTATTATATATATTCTGTTACATTGTGTTATATATTCTGTTACATTGTGTTATATATTCTGTTACATTGTGTTATATTGTCTTACATTGTGTTATATTCTGTTACATTGTGTTATATTCTGTTACATTGTGTTATATTGTCTTACATTGTGTTATATTGTCTTACATTGTGTTATATTCTGTTACATTGTGTTATATTGTCTTACATTGTGTTATATTGTCTTACATTGTGTTATATATTCTGTTACATTGTGTTATATTGTCTTACATTGTGTTATATTCTGTTACATTGTGTTATATTCTGTTACATTGTGTTATATTCTGTTACATTGTGTTATTTTGTCTTACATTGTATTATGTTCTGTTACATTGTGTTTTTTGTTGTATATAATGTATTGATGATCTGAGGGACGCTCCTCACTTTCCTTCTGAACTCTTGGTGGGCTCTCAGTCCCTTGGATGAGTCGTCGCAGTGTAACGTGAGTGTCACAGCTGTTATTACCATTTAGTGCAGGGAAGGCGTCCAGAGATTTTTACACGAGTTCGTCACCCACATTTTACGCACGATTTACATTTCCAGCCGAGTTCTTGGAATGCATTTTATGACGTTTCTGACGCATGATGTGATATCAGCTCTATAGCCGGGTGCCCGCTGTACCCGTCATACACCCGGCTGCCCCTCCATGCCATTTATTGTTATTGCTCCGAAATTCTGGTCTTAGCTGTGCCTTATTTTTTTGGGTGCAAATCAATTTATACAAATGAATTGATTTGAGACATAAAGAACAGATGTGTGTGCGTCTCACTAGACATGGCAAAAAGAGGCGTGGCTTACACGAAAGAGGTGTGGCTTACCAGAAAGGGTGTGACTTACCAGAAAGAGGCGTGGTTTACCAGAAAGAGGCGTGGTTTACCAGAAAGGGGCGCAACTTAAAATGCGTGCGCCTACATTTTGGCCCAAAAGACTGGACTAAACTAAGCCAACCAAGAGGTGGTAAAACTAACATGTCTATCGTGATGTCTCCGACGGCGTGCGCCACTGTGATGAATTTGCGCATCTTCTGACTGCCGGGTCTAAATCTTACACAGTTTGAGTAAATCCGCCCCATGTGTTCGTGTCAGAATTGTCACTTTAAGACCCATTTTTCTTCCAGTGTTGGATGTGGTCGCCCATTGCAGGGGAGGACATATAATATGTGCACCGGGCGCTGCCAACACCACGACGCTTCCTCCTGTCTATTACATGGCAGCCATGGACTGCGCCAATGATTCCCATTACTCACAATTACTTGTGATTTTCTAGGGAGCCATGAGGGGGCGTCCTATGAGGGCCACATATTGTTCCTGCGCAGGGGCCCGCTGCTTTCTGCGTCGGCTCCTGTCTATAGGTCTGTTCTCCCACCTCAGTATCTATGAGTCTCGTAGAACCTCTGGACCTTCTCCGGACATCTCCACATAATGACCCTCAGCCTCGCCGCCGCCTCCTTCTTCATATATTCCCGGGAATCACTTCAAACCACAAAGTTTCTAAATATCGGAATATGTAACTTACCTAAAAATTACCCTCAGCAGTTCATGTTGCCAAATATTCAGGAAAATGACATGATGGGAAATGTAGTAGTGCAGAGAGTGATTCTCTAAAACCATGTCTACAATCATGGTAAATACAGCGCAAAACAGCATAAACGTACATACAGTAGTGCTGGGGTGTTGGTGCTGTGTGATAATTATGCGGCTGTGAGGTTTTTGTGTGGAGTCTTTGGTTTTAGTTTTATGTTTCTGTAGTTTTTATGACTGGAGATTATGATCCGATGTCTCCCTCTGCTGGACAAAGTGGTAACTGCGCCTTTAGCTGTGTAATCACCTCAGGAAATACTAGAATAAGTACAGTGCTCCTGGTGGTGGAGATTATTTGTACATATTCACTCTCTGCTTGGTCATAGCAGAGAATGAATAGCACCACAGTATAGAAATGTATTCATGTCCGACATTTCTCAGTAATGTGCAATAGACGCAACATAGTAAGCATCGCTACGTTGATGACGTCTCTATTATTATTATGTATTGTTGATCTAAAGACCGCAACACCAGACAGTCGCTATCACATGGGTGAAAAACACATCAGAAAACAAAAGGCACACGTAGCTCACCAGTGGATTAGCGTAACCGAACACTGAAGGTAGTAGAAGATAGAGACGATGCATAAATGGAGTGGATAGCCGATGAATAACATGCAAGCAGAAAAAAGATGACTAGACAGTGAACAAGAATTTACAGCACTCACTGACCCTTTCTGAATACTATCCCACAGCAGGGTAAGACAACAGCTCAGCAGCAGACCAAAAGCGCAGGAAAGGCAAACAAACCAGTGGAACTACGGATCCCGGGATACACATACAACCACTATACAAAACTAGATCTCTCAGAGGACCAACAGGTCCCACAGTACAAACAAACACATAGACAAGAACAAAGTCACCAAATGGAATCTGAAAAGAGTTATCACATGCCAGAAACTGTATAACCAGCACCTGAGTAATTCAGGCCTAAAGTATATGTAAGCCCAAGGAAAGTACTCCGCCCTAATTAATTAGGCAAAACTAAAAATGACCAAATCCAGATATAGACGAAAGGCATTGCCTAGCAGCGTCCAAACAAAGAAATAGCAGAAATCATTGATTAGCCGCAATCCTGCAGCTAATCGTAACAAACATTATATCACATTAAATTTGTTGTGAAATTCACTTGGTTTTTATTTTTCCAAAGTAAAATACAAAAGTATACAACATCCCAATGATACAGTCTCACATTATTGTATACAGAACACAGAAAAAGCTTTCTCCTTTAGATATCAGAAACGTGCCTCGGACGTTGACATACTGACGTATTAACAGACAAACAAAGATAAAAACAGACATACAAATAGTGGTGGTGATAAATACAAGCAATTATACATATGAGAGGTCATAAAGGAACCGGATGATCCAGGATACAAACACCATGTATAGGTCAGCACAGATACATTCACAGGGTGACAGAGTTCTTACGGAGCAGAAGTTGAACATGGGGTAGCTCCGTCCAAGGGGCCCATTGAGACAAACACTTCTGCCTATAACCTTTACATGTAGCAAAGTGCACTTCGTAATAGAAGTGAAGATAAACCCTGTTCAGCACCTCCGAGAGATTCAGAGCCTCAGCGGTTTTCCATCTCTTGGCTATATGGAATCATCTGGAAGCGATAAGATTATGGCTTATTGGCCACCTATATTCTAAAGGGATCTCATCCATCTGCATATCCAATAAAGCCAATGCAGGGAAAGGTAACATTATATTTGTTGTGTTCGCGGTCGCTGATCCCCAGAATGCCCTACTTACCAGCAGCCGCGACCGTGGGACACTAGGAGACGCCAACTCACGCGGCTGCTTCCCCTGCTTCTAGGGTGCAGATAACCAATTCCTAACCAATGTTCTCTAACCAATCCCCTCCCTGGACTATATAAAGGGCTCTGCCCCTCCACTCCTTGCCTGAGCATTGCAGTTGTATTCCTGTTAGTCTTGCAAATGGTCCCTTTGTTGATAACTTGCTCCCAGTGTTCCCGTATCCTACCTCCTGTATCCTGTATCCCGTTACTGGGCTTGTTCCTGAGTTGCATCTAGTGTTGGAGTTATGTTGTCATCTGCCACGTTCCGTGTCCTACGCCATGTCTGGTGTCATCTGCCACGTCTGGTATGGTTTGACCACATCTGGTATCATCTGCCACGTTTGGTGTCACCTGTGCCACGTTTCTGCTACTCCGAGAATCTGCCAGAACATCCTCCCAGATACCCATACTCCAGAGACTGTTATTGACTGTAGTTGGCCAGCTGCTACTCTGCTACGGCGGAGCGGCCTAGAGGGTCCACATACCCCACAGGCGTGGCAATATCATTGTACATATTAAGTTATATTACATTATATATTAGATGACATGAAACATTATCACATTATTTTATATTACATTAGATCGGGTTCATGAGTCACTAATATTTTCCATGTCATAATAAAACCTGAAGAAGGGACAGAATCTGTAGAAGAAACTCCAAAATCAAGAGGAACCACAACGATTGTTTCTATATAAAAGCAATGAAGCTTCTGAATATTCTGAGTCCCAGCGAGTTTTCATTTACAGGATCTAAGGAAAATCTTCACTATAAACCGTCTTCTAGCGCCACCTGCTGCCCCTCTACATGCAATACGTGTTCATTTCCAGCATTCTCCAGGCTCCGCCCCTTATTGAGACTCCACCCCTTAGTTGCATACATAGTAGCGTAACATTGTCAGACAATAACATTGAAACACATCAGTTCATCGGGTTCAGCCGATTATCCGGCAATGTTGATCCAGAGGAAGAAAAAACCCCCATGAGGCAAAAGACAATGGGGCAGATTTACTAAAACTGTGTAACTTTTAGACAGCGTGAACGTAGACAAGGCCGTAAGAGAAATCACCACATTTATCAAAGTGGCGCAACACATACTGTATGATGAACTTTGCGCGTCTTGCTAGACATGTTGGACACTTTTGTATTCCTTAAACCCCCTATTCGTTTACAACAGTTTCTTGCGTTAAAGTTTTGGCACATTTTTGGTGCACATTGTTGCATTTTAAGCAAACCCATTTTCTGCCTAACCACTCCCTTTCCCCAATAAGCCACACCCCTTGTGGAGCATGTAGAAAAAAAATGTCTAAACAATTGACAAATGTGGCGCGCAGCATGTACACCGGAATATTGCTTCAATTAGAATAGTAAAAATTAGGTATAAATTTCCTTCCTGGCGGTGGGGGGAGGGGGAACGGAAGATGCGGCGCTGGAACAACAGGGATCTGTAAGGTAACTAATGGCTCTTTTTTTTTTGTATCTCTCCTACATTGGACAATTTTTTAAATAACTCACAAAACTCCTTTAAATTACACCACTATAACAGATTATATTACCTGCATACTGTTACTGAATAATACCCCCATACTGTTACTGAATAATATACCCATACTGTTACTGAGTAATACCTCCATACTGTTACTGAATAATACCCCATACTGTTACTGAATAATACCCCCATACTGTTACTGAATAATACCCCCATACTGTTACTGAATAATACCTCCATACTGTTACTGAATAATACCCCCATACTGTTACTGAATAATACCCCCATACTGTTACTGAATAATACCCCCATACTGTTACTGAATAATACCCCCATACTGTTACTGAATAATACCTCCATACTGTTACTGAATAATACCCCCATACTGTTACTGAATAATACCCCCATACTGTTACTGAATAATACCCCCATACTGTTACTGAATAATACCCCCATACTGTTACTGAATAATACCCCCATACTGTTACTGAATAATACCCCCATACTGTTACTGAATAATACCCCCATACTGTTACTGAATAATACCCCCATACTGTTACTGAATAATACCCCCATACTGTTACTGAATAATACACCCATACTGTTACTGAATAATACCCCCATACATGTACTGAATAATACCCCCATACTGTTACTGAGTAATACCCCCATACTGTTACTGAATAATACCCCCATACTGTTACTGAATAATACCCCCATACTGTTACTGAATAATACCCCCATACTGGTACTGAATAATACACCCATACTGTTACTGACTAATACCCCCATACTGTTACTGAATAATACCCCCATACTGTTACTGAATAATACCCCCATACTGTTACTGAATAATACCCCCATACAGTTACTGAATAATACCCCCATACTGTTACTGAATAATACCCCCATACTGTTACTGAATAATACCCCCAAACTGTTACTGAATAATACCCCCATACTGTTACTGAATAATACCCCCATACTGTTACTGAATAATACCCCCATACTGTTACTGAATAATACCCCCATACTGTTACTGAATAATACCCCCATACTGTTACTGAATAATACCTCCATACTGTTACTGAATAATACCCCCATACTGTTACTGAATAATACCCCCATACTGTTACTGAATAATACCCCCATACTGTTACTGAATAATACCCCCATACTGTTACTGAATAATACCCCCATACTGTTACTGAATAATACCCCCATACTGTTACTGAATAATACCCCCATACTGTTACTGAATAATACCCCCATACTGTTACTGAATAATACACCCATACTGTTACTGAATAATACCCCCATACATGTACTGAATAATACCCCCATACTGTTACTGAGTAATACCCCCATACTGTTACTGAATAATACCCCCATACTGTTACTGAATAATACCCCCATACTGTTACTGAATAATACCCCCATACTGTTACTGAATAATACACCCATACTGTTACTGACTAATACCCCCATACTGTTACTGAATAATACCCCCATACTGTTACTGAATAATACCCCCATACTGTTACTGAATAATACCCCCATACAGTTACTGAATAATACCCCCATACTGTTACTGAATAATACCCCCATACTGTTACTGAATAATACCCCCAAACTGTTACTGAATAATACCCCCATACTGTTACTGAATAATACCTCCATACTGTTACTGAATAATACCCCCATACTGTTACTGAATAATACCCCCATACTGTTACTGAATAATACCCCCATACATGTACTGAATAATACCCCATACTGTTACTGAGTAATACCCCCATACTGTTACTGAATAATACCCCCATACTGTTAATGAATAATATCCCCATACTGTTACTGAATAATACCTCCATACTGTTAATGAATAATACCCCCAAACTGTTACTGAATAATACCCCCATACTGTTACTGAATAATACCTCCATACTGTTACTGAATAATACCCCCATACTGTTACTGAATAATACCCCCATACTGTTACTGAATAATACCCCCATACTGTTACTGAATAATACCCCCATACTGTTACTGAATAATACCCCCATACTGTTACTGAGTAATACCCCCATACTGTTACTGAATAATACCCCCATACTGTTACTGAATAATATCCCCATACTGTTACTGAATAATACCTCCATACTGTTACTGAATAATACCCCCATACTGTTACTGAATAATACCCCCATACTGTTACTGAATAATACCCCCATACTGTTACTGAATAATATCCCCATACTGTTACTGAATAATACCTCCATACTGTTACTGAATAATACCCCCATACTGTTACTGAATAATATCCCCATACTGTTACTGAATAATACCCCCATACTGTTACTGAATAATACCTCCATACTGTTACTGAATAATACCCCCATACTGTTACTGAATAATACCTCCATACTGTTACTGAATAATACCCTCATACTGTTACTGAATAATACCCCCATACTGTTACTGAATAATACCCCCATACTGTTACTGAATAATACCTCCATACTGTTACTGAATAATACCTCCATACTGTTACTGAATAATACCCCCATACTGTTACTGAATAATACCCCCATACTGTTACTGAATAATACCCCCATACTGTTACTGAATAATACCCCCATACTGTTACTGAATAATACCCCCATACTGTTACTGAATAATATCCCCATACTGTTACTGAATAATACCTCCATACTGTTACTGAATAATACCCGCATACTGTTACTGAATAATACCTCCATACTGTTAGTGAATAATACCCCCATATTGTTAATGAATAATACCCCCATACTGTTACTGAATAATACTCCCAAACTGTTACTGAATAATACCCCCATACTGTTACTGAATAATACCTCCATACTGTTACTGAATAATACCCCCATACTGTTACTGAATAATACCCCCATACTGTTACTGAATAATACCCCCATACTGTTACTGAGTAATACCCCCATACTGTTACTGAATAATACCCCCATACTGTTACTGAATAATACCCCCATACTGTTACTGAATAATACCCCCATACTGTTACTGAATAATACCCCCATACTGTTACTGAATAATACCCCCATACTGTTACTGAATAATACCCCCATACTGTTACTGAATAATACCCCCATACTGTTACTGAATAATACCCCCATACTGTTACTGAATAATACCCCCATACTGTTACTGAATAATACACCCATACTGTTACTGAATAATACCCCCATACATGTACTGAATAATACCCCCATACTGTTACTGAGTAATACCCCCATACTGTTACTGAATAATACCCCCATACTGTTACTGAATAATACCCCCATACTGTTACTGAATAATACCCCCATACTGTTACTGAATAATACACCCATACTGTTACTGACTAATACCCCCATACTGTTACTGAATAATACCCCCATACTGTTACTGAATAATACCCCCATACTGTTACTGAATAATACCCCCATACTGTTACTGAATAATACCCCTATACTGTTACTGAATAATACCCCCATACTGTTACTGAATAATACCCCCAAACTGTTACTGAATAATACCCCCATACTGTTACTGAATAATACCTCCATACTGTTACTGAATAATACCCCCATACTGTTACTGAATAATACCCCCATACTGTTACTGAATAATACCCCCATACATGTACTGAATAATACCCCCATACTGTTACTGAGTAATACCCCCATACTGTTACTGAATAATACCCCCATACTGTTACTGAATAATATCCCCATACTGTTACTGAATAATACCTCCATACTGTTACTGAATAATACCCCCAAACTGTTACTGAATAATACCCCCATACTGTTACTGAATAATACCTCCATACTGTTACTGAATAATACCCCCATACTGTTACTGAATAATACCCCCATACTGTTACTGAATAATACCCCCATACTGTTACTGAATAATACCCCCATACTGTTACTGAGTAATACCCCCATACTGTTACTGAATAATACCCCCATACTGTTACTGAATAATACCTCCATACTGTTACTGAATAATACCCCCATACTGTTACTGAATAATACCCCCATACTGTTACTGAATAATACCCCCATACTGTTACTGAATAATACCCCCATACTGTTACTGAATAATACCCCCATACTGTTACTGAATAATACCCCCATACTGTTACTGAATAATACCCCCATACTGTTACTGAATAATACCCCCATACTGTTACTGAATAATACCCCCATACTGTTACTGAATAATACACCCATACTGTTACTGAATAATACCCCCATACATGTACTGAATAATACCCCCATACTGTTACTGAGTAATACCCCCATACTGTTACTGAATAATACCCCCATACTGTTACTGAATAATACCTCCATACTGTTAGTGAATAATACCCCCATATTGTTAATGAATAATACCCCCATACTGTTACTGAATAATACTCCCAAACTGTTACTGAATAATACCCCCATACTGTTACTGAATAATACCTCCATACTGTTACTGAATAATACCCCCATACTGTTACTGAATAATACCCCCATACTGTTACTGAATAATACCCCCATACTGTTACTGAGTAATACCCCCATACTGTTACTGAATAATACCCCCATACTGTTACTGAATAATACCCCCATATTGTTAATGAATAATACCCCCATACTGTTACTGAATAATACTCCCAAACTGTTACTGAATAATACCCCCATACTGTTACTGAATAATACCTCCATACTGTTACTGAATAATACCCCCATACTGTTACTGAATAATACCCCCATACTGTTACTGAATAATACCCCCATACTGTTACTGAGTAATACCCCCATACTGTTACTGAATAATACCCCCATACTGTTACTGAATAATACCCCCATACTGTTACTGAATAATACCCCCATACTGTTACTGAATAATACCCCCATACTGTTACTGAATAATACCCCCATACTGTTACTGAATAATACCCCCATACTGTTACTGAATAATACCCCCATACTGTTACTGAATAATACCCCCATACTGTTACTGAATAATACCCCCATACTGTTACTGAATAATACACCCATACTGTTACTGAATAATACCCCCATACATGTACTGAATAATACCCCCATACTGTTACTGAGTAATACCCCCATACTGTTACTGAATAATACCCCCATACTGTTACTGAATAATACCCCCATACTGTTACTGAATAATACCCCCATACTGTTACTGAATAATACACCCATACTGTTACTGACTAATACCCCCATACTGTTACTGAATAATACCCCCATACTGTTACTGAATAATACCCCCATACTGTTACTGAATAATACCCCCATACTGTTACTGAATAATACCCCTATACTGTTACTGAATAATACCCCCATACTGTTACTGAATAATACCCCCAAACTGTTACTGAATAATACCCCCATACTGTTACTGAATAATACCTCCATACTGTTACTGAATAATACCCCCATACTGTTACTGAATAATACCCCCATACTGTTACTGAATAATACCCCCATACATGTACTGAATAATACCCCCATACTGTTACTGAGTAATACCCCCATACTGTTACTGAATAATACCCCCATACTGTTACTGAATAATATCCCCATACTGTTACTGAATAATACCTCCATACTGTTACTGAATAATACCCCCAAACTGTTACTGAATAATACCCCCATACTGTTACTGAATAATACCTCCATACTGTTACTGAATAATACCCCCATACTGTTACTGAATAATACCCCCATACTGTTACTGAATAATACCCCCATACTGTTACTGAATAATACCCCCATACTGTTACTGAGTAATACCCCCATACTGTTACTGAATAATACCCCCATACTGTTACTGAATAATACCTCCATACTGTTACTGAATAATACCCCCATACTGTTACTGAATAATACCCCCATACTGTTACTGAATAATACCCCCATACTGTTACTGAATAATACCCCCATACTGTTACTGAATAATACCCCCATACTGTTACTGAATAATACCCCCATACTGTTACTGAATAATACCCCCATACTGTTACTGAATAATACCCCCATACTGTTACTGAATAATACCCCCATACTGTTACTGAATAATACACCCATACTGTTACTGAATAATACCCCCATACATGTACTGAATAATACCCCCATACTGTTACTGAGTAATACCCCCATACTGTTACTGAATAATACCCCCATACTGTTACTGAATAATACCCCCATACTGTTACTGAATAATACCCCCATACTGGTACTGAATAATACACCCATACTGTTACTGACTAATACCCCCATACTGTTACTGAATAATACCCCCATACTGTTACTGAATAATACCCCCATACTGTTACTGAATAATACCCCCATACAGTTACTGAATAATACCCCCATACTGTTACTGAATAATACCCCCATACTGTTACTGAATAATACCCCCAAACTGTTACTGAATAATACCCCCATACTGTTACTGAATAATACCCCCATACTGTTACTGAATAATACCCCCATACTGTTACTGAATAATACCCCCATACTGTTACTGAATAATACCCCCATACTGTTACTGAATAATACCCCCATACTGTTACTGAATAATACCCCCATACTGTTACTGAATAATACCCCCATACTGTTACTGAATAATACCCCCATACTGTTACTGAATAATACCCCCATACTGTTACTGAATAATACCCCCATACTGTTACTGAATAATACCCCCATACTGTTACTGAATAATACCCCCATACTGTTACTGAATAATACACCCATACTGTTACTGAATAATACCCCCATACATGTACTGAATAATACCCCCATACTGTTACTGAGTAATACCCCCATACTGTTACTGAATAATACCCCCATACTGTTACTGAATAATACCCCCATACTGTTACTGAATAATACCCCCATACTGTTACTGAATAATACACCCATACTGTTACTGACTAATACCCCCATACTGTTACTGAATAATACCCCCATACTGTTACTGAATAATACCCCCATACTGTTACTGAATAATACCCCCATACAGTTACTGAATAATACCCCCATACTGTTACTGAATAATACCCCCATACTGTTACTGAATAATACCCCCAAACTGTTACTGAATAATACCCCCATACTGTTACTGAATAATACCTCCATACTGTTACTGAATAATACCCCCATACTGTTACTGAATAATACCCCCATACTGTTACTGAATAATACCCCCATACATGTACTGAATAATACCCCATACTGTTACTGAGTAATACCCCCATACTGTTACTGAATAATACCCCCATACTGTTAATGAATAATATCCCCATACTGTTACTGAATAATACCTCCATACTGTTAATGAATAATACCCCCAAACTGTTACTGAATAATACCCCCATACTGTTACTGAATAATACCTCCATACTGTTACTGAATAATACCCCCATACTGTTACTGAATAATACCCCCATACTGTTACTGAATAATACCCCCATACTGTTACTGAATAATACCCCCATACTGTTACTGAATAATACCCCCATACTGTTACTGAGTAATACCCCCATACTGTTACTGAATAATACCCCCATACTGTTACTGAATAATATCCCCATACTGTTACTGAATAATACCTCCATACTGTTACTGAATAATACCCCCATACTGTTACTGAATAATACCCCCATACTGTTACTGAATAATACCCCCATACTGTTACTGAATAATAATACCCCCATACTGTTACTGAATAATACCCCCATACTGTTACTGAATAATACCCCCATACTGTTACTGAATAATACCTCCATACTGTTACTGAATAATACCCCCATACTGTTACTGAATAATACCTCCATACTGTTACTGAATAATACCCTCATACTGTTACTGAATAATACCCCCATACTGTTACTGAATAATACCCCCATACTGTTACTGAATAATACCTCCATACTGTTACTGAATAATACCTCCATACTGTTACTGAATAATACCCCCATACTGTTACTGAATAATACCCCCATACTGTTATTGAATAATACCCCCATACTGTTACTGAATAATACCCCCATACTGTTACTGAATAATACCCCCATACTGTTACTGAATAATATCCCCATACTGTTACTGAATAATACCTCCATACTGTTACTGAATAATACCCGCATACTGTTACTGAATAATACCTCCATACTGTTACTGAATAATACCCCCATACTGTTACTGAATAATACCCGCATACTGTTACTGAATAATACCTCCATACTGTTAGTGAATAATACCCCCATATTGTTAATGAATAATACCCCCATACTGTTACTGAATAATACTCCCAAACTGTTACTGAATAATACCCCCATACTGTTACTGAATAATACCTCCATACTGTTACTGAATAATACCCCCATACTGTTACTGAATAATACCCCCATACTGTTACTGAATAATACCCCCATACTGTTACTGAGTAATACCCCCATACTGTTACTGAATAATACCCCCATACTGTTACTGAATAATACCCCCATACTGTTACTGAATAATACCCCCATACTGTTACTGAGTAATACCCCCATACTGTTACTGAATAATACCCCCATACTGTTACTGAATAATACCCCCATATTGTTAATGAATAATACCCCCATACTGTTACTGAATAATACTCCCAAACTGTTACTGAATAATACCCCCATACTGTTACTGAATAATACCTCCATACTGTTACTGAATAATACCCCCATACTGTTACTGAATAATACCCCCATACTGTTACTGAATAATACCCCCATACTGTTACTGAGTAATACCCCCATACTGTTACTGAATAATACCCCCATACTGTTACTGAATAATACCCCCATACTGTTACTGAATAATACCCCCATACTGTTACTGAATAATACCCCCATACTGTTACTGAATAATACCCCCATACTGTTACTGAATAATACCCCCATACTGTTACTGAATAATACCCCCATACTGTTACTGAATAATACCCCCATACTGTTACTGAATAATACCCCCATACTGTTACTGAATAATACACCCATACTGTTACTGAATAATACCCCCATACATGTACTGAATAATACCCCCATACTGTTACTGAGTAATACCCCCATACTGTTACTGAATAATACCCCCATACTGTTACTGAATAATACCCCCATACTGTTACTGAATAATACCCCCATACTGTTACTGAATAATACACCCATACTGTTACTGACTAATACCCCCATACTGTTACTGAATAATACCCCCATACTGTTACTGAATAATACCCCCATACTGTTACTGAATAATACCCCCATACTGTTACTGAATAATACCCCTATACTGTTACTGAATAATACCCCCATACTGTTACTGAATAATACCCCCAAACTGTTACTGAATAATACCCCCATACTGTTACTGAATAATACCTCCATACTGTTACTGAATAATACCCCCATACTGTTACTGAATAATACCCCATACTGTTACTGAATAATACCCCCATACATGTACTGAATAATACCCCCATACTGTTACTGAGTAATACCCCCATACTGTTACTGAATAATACCCCCATACTGTTACTGAATAATATCCCCATACTGTTACTGAATAATACCTCCATACTGTTACTGAATAATACCCCCAAACTGTTACTGAATAATACCCCCATACTGTTACTGAATAATACCTCCATACTGTTACTGAATAATACCCCCATACTGTTACTGAATAATACCCCCATACTGTTACTGAATAATACCCCCATACTGTTACTGAATAATACCCCCATACTGTTACTGAGTAATACCCCCATACTGTTACTGAATAATACCCCCATACTGTTACTGAATAATACCTCCATACTGTTACTGAATAATACCCCCATACTGTTACTGAATAATACCCCCATACTGTTACTGAATAATACCCCCATACTGTTACTGAATAATACCCCCATACTGTTACTGAATAATACCCCCATACTGTTACTGAATAATACCCCCATACTGTTACTGAATAATACCCCCATACTGTTACTGAATAATACCCCCATACTGTTACTGAATAATACCCCCATACTGTTACTGAATAATACACCCATACTGTTACTGAATAATACCCCCATACATGTACTGAATAATACCCCCATACTGTTACTGAGTAATACCCCCATACTGTTACTGAATAATACCCCCATACTGTTACTGAATAATACCCCCATACTGTTACTGAATAATACCCCCATACTGGTACTGAATAATACACCCATACTGTTACTGACTAATACCCCCATACTGTTACTGAATAATACCCCCATACTGTTACTGAATAATACCCCCATACTGTTACTGAATAATACCCCCATACAGTTACTGAATAATACCCCCATACTGTTACTGAATAATACCCCCATACTGTTACTGAATAATACCCCCAAACTGTTACTGAATAATACCCCCATACTGTTACTGAATAATACCCCCATACTGTTACTGAATAATACCCCCATACTGTTACTGAATAATACCCCCATACTGTTACTGAATAATACCCCCATACTGTTACTGAATAATACCCCCATACTGTTACTGAATAATACCCCCATACTGTTACTGAATAATACCCCCATACTGTTACTGAATAATACCCCCATACTGTTACTGAATAATACCCCCATACTGTTACTGAATAATACCCCCATACTGTTACTGAATAATACCCCCATAATGTTACTGAATAATACCCCCATACTGTTACTGAATAATACACCCATACTGTTACTGAATAATACCCCCATACATGTACTGAATAATACCCCCATACTGTTACTGAGTAATACCCCCATACTGTTACTGAATAATACCCCCATACTGTTACTGAATAATACCCCCATACTGTTACTGAATAATACCCCCATACTGTTACTGAATAATACACCCATACTGTTACTGACTAATACCCCCATACTGTTACTGAATAATACCCCCATACTGTTACTGAATAATACCCCCATACTGTTACTGAATAATACCCCCATACAGTTACTGAATAATACCCCCATACTGTTACTGAATAATACCCCCATACTGTTACTGAATAATACCCCCAAACTGTTACTGAATAATACCCCCATACTGTTACTGAATAATACCTCCATACTGTTACTGAATAATACCCCCATACTGTTACTGAATAATACCCCCATACTGTTACTGAATAATACCCCCATACATGTACTGAATAATACCCCATACTGTTACTGAGTAATACCCCCATACTGTTACTGAATAATACCCCCATACTGTTAATGAATAATATCCCCATACTGTTACTGAATAATACCTCCATACTGTTAATGAATAATACCCCCAAACTGTTACTGAATAATACCCCCATACTGTTACTGAATAATACCTCCATACTGTTACTGAATAATACCCCCATACTGTTACTGAATAATACCCCCATACTGTTACTGAATAATACCCCCATACTGTTACTGAATAATACCCCCATACTGTTACTGAATAATACCCCCATACTGTTACTGAGTAATACCCCCATACTGTTACTGAATAATACCCCCATACTGTTACTGAATAATATCCCCATACTGTTACTGAATAATACCTCCATACTGTTACTGAATAATACCCCCATACTGTTACTGAATAATACCCCCATACTGTTACTGAATAATACCCCCATACTGTTACTGAATAATAATACCCCCATACTGTTACTGAATAATACCCCATACTGTTACTGAATAATACCCCCATACTGTTACTGAATAATACCTCCATACTGTTACTGAATAATACCCCCATACTGTTACTGAATAATACCTCCATACTGTTACTGAATAATACCCTCATACTGTTACTGAATAATACCCCCATACTGTTACTGAATAATACCCCCATACTGTTACTGAATAATACCTCCATACTGTTACTGAATAATACCTCCATACTGTTACTGAATAATACCCCCATACTGTTACTGAATAATACCCCCATACTGTTATTGAATAATACCCCCATACTGTTACTGAATAATACCCCCATACTGTTACTGAATAATACCCCCATACTGTTACTGAATAATATCCCCATACTGTTACTGAATAATACCTCCATACTGTTACTGAATAATACCCGCATACTGTTACTGAATAATACCTCCATACTGTTACTGAATAATACCCCCATACTGTTACTGAATAATACCCGCATACTGTTACTGAATAATACCTCCATACTGTTAGTGAATAATACCCCCATATTGTTAATGAATAATACCCCCATACTGTTACTGAATAATACTCCCAAACTGTTACTGAATAATACCCCCATACTGTTACTGAATAATACCTCCATACTGTTACTGAATAATACCCCCATACTGTTACTGAATAATACCCCCATACTGTTACTGAATAATACCCCCATACTGTTACTGAGTAATACCCCCATACTGTTACTGAATAATACCCCCATACTGTTACTGAATAATACCCCCATACTGTTACTGAATAATACCCCCATACTGTTACTGAATAATACCCCCATACTGTTACTGAATAATACCCCCATACTGTTACTGAATAATACCCCCATACTGTTACTGAATAATACCCCCATACTGTTACTGAATAATACCCCCATACTGTTACTGAATAATACCCCCATACTGTTACTGAATAATACACCCATACTGTTACTGAATAATACCCCCATACATGTACTGAATAATACCCCCATACTGTTACTGAGTAATACCCCCATACTGTTACTGAATAATACCCCCATACTGTTACTGAATAATACCCCCATACTGTTACTGAATAATACCCCCATACTGTTACTGAATAATACACCCTTACTGTTACTGACTAATACCCCCATACTGTTACTGAATAATACCCCCATACTGTTACTGAATAATACCCCCATACTGTTACTGAATAATACCCCCATACTGTTACTGAATAATACCCCCATACTGTTACTGAATAATACCCCCAAACTGTTACTGAATAATACCCCCATACTGTTACTGAATAATACCTCCATACTGTTACTGAATAATACCCCCATACTGTTACTGAATAATACCCCCATACTGTTACTGAATAATACCCCCATACATGTACTGAATAATACCCCCATACTGTTACTGAGTAATACCCCCATACTGTTACTGAATAATACCCCCATACTGTTACTGAATAATATCCCCATACTGTTACTGAATAATACCTCCATACTGTTACTGAATAATACCCCCAAACTGTTACTGAATAATACCCCCATACTGTTACTGAATAATACCTCCATACTGTTACTGAATAATACCCCCATACTGTTACTGAATAATACCCCCATACTGTTACTGAATAATACCCCCATACTGTTACTGAATAATACCCCCATACTGTTACTGAGTAATACCCCCATACTGTTACTGAATAATACCCCCATACTGTTACTGAATAATATCCCCATACTGTTACTGAATAATACCTCCATACTGTTACTGAATAATACCCCCATACCGTTACTGAATAATATCCCCATACTGTTACTGAATAATACCTCCATACTGTTACTGAATAATACCCCCATACTGTTACTGAATAATATCCCCATACTGTTACTGAATAATACCCCCATACTGTTACTGAATAATACCTCCATACTGTTACTGAATAATACCCTCATACTGTTACTGAATAATACCCCCATACTGTTACTGAATAAACCCCCATACTGTTACTGAATAATACCTCCATACTGTTACTGAATAATACCTCCATACTGTTACTGAATAATACCCCCATACTGTTACTGAATAATACCCCCATACTGTTACTGAATAATACCCCCATACTGTTACTGAATAATACCCCCATACTGTTACTGAATAATACCCCCATACTGTTACTGAATAATATCCCCATACTGTTACTGAATAATACCTCCATACTGTTACTGAATAATACCCGCATACTGTTACTGAATAATACCTCCATACTGTTACTGAATAATACCCCCATACTGTTACTGAATAATACCCGCATACTGTTACTGAATAATACCTCCATACTGTTAGTGAATAATACCCCCATACTGTTAATGAATAATACCCCCATACTGTTACTGAATAATACCCCCAAACTGTTACTGAATAATACCCCCATACTGTTACTGAATAATACCTCCATACTGTTACTGAATAATACCCCCATACTGTTACTGAATAATACCCCCATACTGTTACTGAATAATACCCCCATACTGTTACTGAATAATACCCCCATACTGTTACTGAAAAATACCCCCATACTGTTACTGAGTAATACCCCCATACTGTTACTGAATAATACCCCCATACTGTTACTGAGTAATACACCCATACTGTTACTGAATAATACCCCCATACTGTTACTGAATAATACCCCCATACTGTTACTGAATAATACCCCCATACTGTTACTGAATAATACCCCCATACTGTTATTGAGTAATACCCCCATACTGTTACTGAATAATACCCCCATACTGTTACTGAATAATACCCCCATACTGTTACTGAATAATACCTCCATACTGTTACTGAATAATACCTCCATACTGTCACTGAATAATACCCCCATACGGTTACTGAATAATACCCCCATACTGTTACTGAATATTACCCCCATACTGTTACTGAATAATACCCCCATACTGTTACTGAATAATACCTCCATACTGTTACTGAATAATACCTCCATACTGTTACTGAATAATACCCCCATACTGTTACTGAATAATACCCCCATACTGTTACTGAATAATACCCCCATACTGTTACTGAGTAATACCCCCATACTGTTACTGAATAATACCCCCATACTGTTACTGAATAATACCCCCATACTGTTACTGAATAATACCCCCATACTGTTACTGAATAATACCTCCATACTGTTACTGAATAATACCCCCATACTGTTACTGAATAATACCCCCGTACTGTTACTGAATAATACCCCCATACTGTTACTGAATATTACCCCCATACTGTTACTGAATAATACCGCCATACTGTTACTGAATAATACCCCCATACTGTTACTGAGTAATACCCCCATACTGTTACTGAATAAAACCCCCATACTGTTACTGAATAATACCGCCATACTGTTACTGAATAATACCCCCGTACTGTTACTGAATAATACCCCCATACTGTTACTGAATAATACCCCCATACTGTTACTGAATAATACCCCCGTACTGTTACTGAATAATACCCCCGTACTGTTACTGAATAATACCCCCATACTGTCACTGAATAATACCCCCATACTGTTACTGAATAATATTCCCATACTGTTACTGAATAATACCTTCATACTGTTACTGAATAATACCTGCATACTGTTACTGAATAATACCTCCATACTGTTACTGAATAATACCCCCATACTGTTACTGAATAATACCTCCATACTGTTACTGAATAATACCTCCATACTGTTACTGAATAATACCCCCATACTGTTACTGAATAATACCCCCATACTGTTACTGAATAATACCTGCATACTGTTACTGAATAATACCCCCGTACTGTTACTCAATAATACCCCCGTACTGTTACTGAATAATACCCCCATACTGTTACTGAATAATACCCCCATACTGTTACTGAATAATACCCCCATATTGATACTGAATAATACCCCCATACTGTTACTGAATAATACCCCCATACTGTTACTGAATAATACCCCCATACTGTTACTGAATAATACCTGCATAATGTTACTGAATAATACCTCCATACTGTTACTGAATAATACCCCCATACTGTTACTGAATAATACCCCCATACTGTTACTGAATAATACCCCCATACTGTTACTGAATAATACCCCCATACTGTTACTGAATAATACCCCCGTACTGTTACTGAATAATACCCCCAAACTGTTACTGAATAATACCCCCATACTGTTACTGAATAATACCCCCATACTGTTACTGAATAATACCCCCATACTGTTACTGAATAATACCTCCATACTGTTACTGAATAATACCTCCATACTGTTACTGAATAATACCCCCATACTGTTACTGAATAATACCTCCATGCTGTTACTGAATAATACCTCCATACTGTTACTGAATAATACCTCCATACTGTTACTGAATAATACCCCCATACTGTTACTGAATAATACCTCCATACTGTTACTGAATAATACCTCCATACTGTTACTGAATAATACCTCCATACTGTTACTGAATAATACCTCCATACTGTTACTGAATAATACCCCCATACTGTTACTGAATAATACCCCCATACTGTTACTGAATAATACCTGCATACTGTTACTGAATAATACCCCCGTACTGTTACTCAATAATACCCCCGTACTGTTACTGAATAATACCCCCATACTGTTACTGAATAATACCCCCATACTGTTACTGAATAATACCCCCATATTGATACTGAATAATACCCCCATACTGTTACTGAATAATACCCCCATACTGTTACTGAATAATACCCCCATACTGTAACTGAATAATACCCCCGTACTGTTACTGAATAATACCCCCAAACTGTTACTGAATAATACCCCCATACTATTACTGAATAATACCCCCATACTGTTACTGAATAATACCACCATACAGTTACTGAATAATACCCCCGTACTGTTACTGAATAATACCCCCATACTGATACTGAATAATACCCCCATACTGTTTCTGAATAATACCTGCATACAGTTACTGAATAATACCCCCATACTGTTACTGAATAATACCTCCATACTGTTACTGAATAATACCTCCATACTGTTACTAAATAATACCCCCATACTGTTACTGAATAATACCTCCATACTGTTACTGAATAATACCCCCCATACTGTTACTGAATAATACCCCCGTACTGTTACTGAATAATACCCCCATACTGTTACTGAATATTACCCCCATACTGTTACTGAATAATACCCCCATACTGTTACTGAATAATACCCCCATACTGTTACTGAGTAATACCCCCATACAGTTACTGAATAATACCCCCATACTGTTACTGAATAATACCGCCATACTGTTACTGAATAATACCCCCGTACTGTTACTGAATAATACCCCCATACTGTTACTGAATAATACCCCCATACTGTTACTGAATAATACCTCCATACTGTTACTGAATAATACCCCCATACTGTTACTGAATAATACCCCCGTACTGTTACTGAATAATACCCCCATACTGTCACTGAATAATACCCCCATACTGTTACTGAATAATACCCCCATACTGTTACTGAATAATACCTCCATACTGTTACTGAATAATACCTGCATACTGTTACTGAATAATACCTCCATACTGTTACTGAATAATACCCCCATACTGTTACTGAATAATACCTCCATACTGTTACTGAATAATACCTCCATACTGTTACTGAATAATACCCCCATACTGTTACTGAATAATACCCCCATACTGTTACTGAATAATACCTGCATACTGTTACTGAATAATACCCCCGTACTGTTACTCAATAATACCCCCGTACTGTTACTGAATAATACCCCCATACTGTTACTAAATAATACCCCCATACTGTTTCTGAATAATACCCCCATATTGATACTGAATAATACCCCCATACTGTTACTGAATAATACCCCCGTACTGTTACTGAATAATACCCCCATACTGTTACTGAATAATACCCCCGTACTGTTACTGAATAATACCCCCAAACTGTTACTGAATAATACCCCCATACTGTTACTGAATAATACCCCCATACTGTTACTGAATAATACCCCCATACTGTTACTGAATAATACCTCCATACTGTTACTGAATAATACCTCCATACTGTTACTGAATAATACCCCATACTGTTACTGAATAATACCTCCATACTGTTACTGAATAATACCTCCATACTGTTACTGAATAATACCCCCATACTGTTACTGAATAATACCTCCATACTGTTACTGAATAATACCTCCATACTGTTACTGAATAATACCTCCATACTGTTACTGAATAATACCTCCATACTGTTACTGAATAATACCCCCATACTGTTACTGAATAATACCCCCATACTGTTACTGAATAATACCTGCATACTGTTACTGAATAATACCCCGTACTGTTACTCAATAATACCCCCGTACTGTTACTGAATAATACCCCCATACTGTTACTGAATAATACCCCCATACTGTTACTGAATAATACCCCCATACTGATACTGAGTAATACCCCCATACTGTTACTGAATAATACCCCCATACTGTTACTGAATAATACCCCTATACTGTTACTGAATAATACTCCCGTACTGTTACTGAATAATACCCCCAAACTGTTACGGAATAATACCCCCATACTATTACTGAATAATACCCCCATACTGTTACTGAATAATACCACCATACAGTTACTGAATAATACCCCCGTACTGTTACTGAATAATACCCCCATACTGATACTGAATAATACCCCCATACTGTTTCTGAATAATACCTGCATACAGTTACTGAATAATACCCCCATACTGTTACTGAATAATACCCCCAAACTGTTACTGAATAATACCCCCATACTATTACTGAATAATACCCCCATACTGTTACTGAATAATACCCCCATACTGTTACTGAATAATACCCCCATACTGTTACTGAATAATACCACCATTCCATTACTGAATAATACCCCATACTGTTACTGAATAATACCCCATACTGTTACTGAATAATACCCCCATACTGTTACTGAATAATACCTCCATACAGTTACTGAATAATACCCCCGTACTGTTACTGAATAATACCCCCATACTGTTACTGAATAATACCACCATACAGTTACTGAATAATACCCCCATACTGT